>NC_134484.1:315085053-315149980 GCF_040206685.1 Ascaphus truei
CCCCCTCCCCTCTCCCCCTTCACCCCTCTCTCCCCCCTCCCCTCCTCCTTCCCACCCTCTCTCCCACCCCTCCCCCTCTCTTCCCCCCTTCCCCTCCCTTCCACCCCCTTCCCCCTCCTCCCCCCCCCTTCCCCCCTCTCCCCCTCCCCTTCCCCCTCTCTCCCCCCTCCCCCCTTCCCCCCTCCCCTCCCCCTCCCCCCCTTCCCCCTCTCTCCCCCCTCTCTCCCCCCTCCCCCCCTTCCCCTCACTCCCCCCCTTCCTCCCTCATCCCCCTCCCCCTCTCCCCTCTCCCCCTCTCCCCCCCTTCCCCCTCTCCCCCCCTTCCCCCTCTCCCCCCCTGCCCCCTCTCTCCCCCCCATCCCCCTCTCTCCCCCCCTTCCCCCTCTCTCCCCCCCTTCCCCTCTCTCCCCCCCTTCCCCCCTCTCCCCCCCCCCTCCCCCCCCTCCCCCCTCTCTCCCCCCCTTCCCCCCTCCCTCCCCCCTTCCCCCTCTCTCTCCCCCCCCTTCCCCCTCTCTCCCCCCCCTTCCCCTCTCTCCCCCCTCCCCCTCTCTTCTCTCCCCCCCCCCTCTCTTCCTCCCCCTCTCTTCTCTTCCCTCCCCCTCTCTTCTCTTCCCTTCCCCCTCTCTTCCCTCTCTCTCTTGCCTCCCTTCCCTTCCTCTCTTCCCTCCCTTCCCTCCCCCTCTCTTCCCCTCTCTTCCCTCCCCCTCTCTTCCCTCCCCCTCTCTTCCCTCCCCCCTCTCTTCCCCCTTCTCCCTCTCTTCCCCTCCTCTCCCTCCACCTTCACCCCTCTCTCCCCCTTCCCCCTGCTCACCCCCCTTCCCCCTCTCCCTCTCTTCCCCCCTCCTTCCCCCTCTCTTCCCCCCCATTCCCCCCTCACCCCCCCCTTTCCCCCCTTCCCCCTCTCTCCCCCCTTCTGCCCCTTCCACCCCTTCCCCCCTCATTCCCCCCCTCACCCCCCCCTTTCCCCCCTTCCCCCTCTCCCCCTTCTGCCCCTTCCACCCCTTCCCCCTCTTCCCCCCTTGCCCCCTTCCCCCCTTCTTCCCCCCCCTTCCTCCCTCTCTTCCCCCCTTCCCCCACTTCCCCCCTTCCCCCCTCTCTTCCTCCCTTCCCCCCTCCCCTTCCCCCTCTCTTCCCACCTCCCCCCTTCCCCCCACCTTCCCCCCCTCTCTCCCCCCCTTCCCCCTCTCTCCCCCCTCTTCCCCCTCTCTCCCCCCTTCCCTCCTCTCTCCCCCTTCCCTACTCTATCCCCCTTCCTCTCTCTCCCCATTCTCCCCTCTCTCTCGCCCCTTCCCCTCTCTCCCCCTTCCCTCTCTCTCCCCCTGCTTCCCCCTCTCTCCCCCTCCCCTCTCCCTTCACCCCTCTCTCCCCCCTTCCCTCTCCCTTCCCCCTCTCTCCCACCCCTCCCCCTCCCTTCCCCCCTTCCCCTCCCTTCCTCCCCTTCCCCTCTCTCTTCCCCCCTTCCCCTCTCTCTACCCCCTCTCTTCCCCTTCTCTTCCCCCTCTCTTCCCCCTTTCTTCCCCCTTCCCCCTCTCTTCCCCCCATTTCCCCTCTTCCCCCCTTTCCCCCTCTCACCCCTCTTCCCCTCTCTTCCCCCTTCCCCCTCTCCCCCCCTTCCCCCTCTCTCCCCCCCTTCCCCCTCTCTTCCCCCCTTCCCTCTCTCTTCCACCCCCCTTCTCCCCTCTCTCCCCCCCCCTTCCCCCCTCTCTCCCCCCTCCCCCTTCCCCCCTCTCTCCCCCTCCCCCCTTCCCCCCTCTCTCCCCCTCCCCCCCTTCCCCTCTCTCCCCCTTCCCCCTCTTTACCCCCCTTCTCTCTCTTCCCCCCTTCCCCCTCTCTCCCCCTTCCCCCCTCTCACCCCTTCCCCCTCTCTCCCCCCTTCCCCCTCTCTCCCCCCTTCCCCCTCCCTTCCTCCCCTTCCCTCTCTCTTCCCCCCCTTCCCCTCTCTCTACCCCTCTCTTCCCCTTCTCTTCCCCCTCTCTTCCCCCCATTTCCCCTCTTCCCCCCTTTCCCCCTCTCACCCCTCTTCCCCCCCCCTCTTCACCCCTCTTCCCCCCTCTCTTCCCCCCTTCCCCCTCTCTCCCCCCTTCCCCCTCTCTTCCCCCCTTCCCCCTCTCTTCCCCCCCTTCCCCACTCTCTTCCACCCCCTTCCCCCCTCTCTCCCCCCCCTTCCCCCCTCTCTCCCCCTCCCCCCTTCCCCCCTCTCCCCCCTCCCCCCTTCCCCCTCTCTCCCCCCTCCCCCCCTTCCCCCTCTCTCCCCCCTCTCCCCCCCTCCCCCCCTTCCCCCTCTCTCCCCCCATCCTCCTCTCCCCCCCTCCCCCTCTCCCGCTCCCCCCTCTCCCCCCCTTCCCCCCTCTCCCCCCCTTCCCCCTCTCTCCCCCCCTTCCCCCTCTCTCCCCCCCTTCCCCCCTCTCCCCCCCTTCCCCCCTCTCTCCCCCCCTTCCCCCTCTCTCCCCCCCTTCCCCCCTCTCCCCCCCCTCCCCCCCCTCCCCCCTCTCTCCCTCCCTTCCCCCTCTCTCCCCCCCTTCCCCCCTCTCTCCCCCCCCTTCCCCCCTCTCCCCCCCCCTTCCCCCCTCTCTCCCCCCTCTCTCCCCCCCCTTCCCCCCTCTCTCCCCTCCTTCCCCCTCCTCTCCTCCCCTTCCCCCCTCTCTCCCCCCTTCCCCCCCTCTCCCCCCCTTCCCCACTCACCCCCCTTCCCCCCTCTCCCCCCTTCCCCCCCATCCCCCTCTCCCCCCCTTCCCCCTCTCTCCCCCCCTTCCCCCCTCTCTCCCCCCCTTCCCCCCTCTCTCCCCCCCCTCCCCCTTCCCCCCTCTCTCCCCCCTTCCCCCCCTTCCCCCCTCTCTCCCCCCCCTCCCCCTTCCACCCTCTCTCCCCCCCTCCCCCCTCTCTCCCCCTCTCTCCCCCCCTCCCCCCCTCTCCCCCCCTCCCCCCTCTCTCCCCCCCTCCCCTCTTCCCCTCCCTTCCCCCTCCTTTCCCCCTCCCTCCCTTCCCCTTCCTCCCCCCTCCCTTCCCCTCCCCCCCTTCCCCCTCCCTTCCCCCTCCCCCTCCCTCCCCCCTCCCTCCCACCTCCCTTTCCCCCTTCCTTCCCCCTCCCTTCCCCCTCTCTCCCCCTCCTTCCCCCTCCCTTTCCCCCTCCCTCCCCTCCCTTCCCCCTCTCACCCCCTCCCTTTCCCCCTCCCTCCCCCTCCCTTTCCCCCTCCCTCCCCCTCCCTTCCCCCTCCCTCCCCCTCCCTTTCCCCCCTCCCTCCCCCCTCCCTTTCCCCCTCCCTCCCCTCCCCCCTCTCTCCCCCCCCTTCCCCCCTCTCTCCCCTCCTTCCCCCTCTCTCTCCTCCCCTTCCCCCCTCTCTCCCCCCTTCCCCCCCTCTCCCCCCTTCCCCACTCTCCCCCCTTCCCCCCTCTCCCCCCTTCCCCCCTCTCTCCCCCCTTCCCCCCCATCCCCCTCTCTCCCCCCCTTCCCCCTCTCTCCCCCCCTTCCCCCCTCTCTCCCCCCCTTCCCCCCTCTCTCCCCCCCCTCCCCCTTCCCCCCTCTCTCCCCCTTCCCCCCCTTCCCCCCTCTCTCCCCCCCCTCCCCCCTCCACCCTCTCTCCCCCCCTCCCCCCTCTCTCCCCCTCTCCCCCCTCCCCCTCTCTCCCCCCCTCCCCCCTCTCCCCCCCCTCCCCTCTTCCCCCTCCCTTCCCCCTCCCTTTCCCCCACCCTCCCTTTCCCCTTCCTCCCCCCTCCCTTCCCCACCCCCCCTTCCCCCTCCCTTCCCCCTCCCCCTCCCTCCCCCCTCCTCCCACCTCCCTTTCCCCCTTCCTTCCCCCTCCCTTTCCCCCTCTCCCCCCCCTTCCCCCTCCCTTCCCCCTCCCTCCCCCTCCCTTCCCCCTCACTCCCCCTCCCTTTCCCCCTCCCTCCCCCTCCCTTTCCCCCTCCCTCCCCCCTCCCTTTCCCCCTCCCTCCCCCACCCTTCCCCTCCCTCCCCCTCCCTTTCCCCCCCCTCCCCTCCCTTTCCCCCTCCCTTCCCCCCTCCCTCCCCCCTCCCTTCCCCTCCCTTCCCCCTCCCTTCCCCCACCCTTCCCCCTCCCTTCCCCCTCTCTCCCCCCACCCAAACCCCCTCCCTCCCTCCCATCCCCCCCCTCCCTCCCCCCTCCCTTCCCCTCCCCCTCCCTTTCCCCTTCCCTCCCCCCTCCTTTCCCCCTCCCTTTCCCCCCCTTTCCCCTCCCTTTCCCCCCCCTTTCCCCCCCTTTCCCCCCCTCCTTCCCCCCCTTTCCCCCTCCCTTCCCCCCCTTTCCCCCTCCCTTCCCCCCCCTTTCCCCCTCCCTTCCCCCCCCTTTCCCCCCTCCCTTTCCCCTCCCCCCCCTCCCTTTCCCCCTCCCTCCCCCTCCCTTTCCCCCTCCCTTTCCCCCTCCCTTCCCCCCCCCCTTCCCCCCCCTTTCCCCTCCCCCCCCCCTTTCCCCCCTCCCCCTTCCCCCCCTTTCCCCTCCCCCCCCTTTCCCCTCCCTTCCCCCCCCCTTTCCCCCCAGCCTTTCCCCCTCCCCTTTCCCCTCCCTTCTCCCCCCCTTTCCCCCCCCTTTCCCCCTCCCTTCCCCCCCCCCTTCCCCCTCCCTTTCCCCCCCTTTCCCCCCCCTTTCCCCCTCCCCTTTCCCCCCCCTTCCCCCTCCCTTTCCCCCTCCCCTTCTCCCCCCTTTCCCCCCCTTCCCCCCCCTTCCCCCCCCTCCCCCCCCTTTCCCCCTCCCTTCCCCCTCCCTTTCCCCCTCTCTCCCCCCTCCCTTTCCCCCTCCCCCCCCTTTCCCCTCCCTCCCCCTCCTTTCCCCTCCCTCCCCCTCCCTTTCCCCCTCCCTCCCCCCTCCCTTTCCCCCTCCCTCCCCCTCCCTTTCCCCCTCCCTTCCCCCCTCCCTTCCCCCTCCCTTCCCCTCCCTTCCCCCACCCTTCCCCCTCCCTTTCCCCCTCTCTCCCCCCCCTTTCCCCCCCTTTCCCCCTCCCTTTCCCCCCCCTTCCCCCCCCCCTTTCCCCCCCTTTCCCCTCCCTTTCCCTCTCCCTTTCCCCCCCCCTTTCCCCCTCCCTTTCCCCCCCCCTTTCCCCCCCCCCTTTCCCCCTCCCGTCCCCCCCCTTTCCCCCCCCTTTCCCCCTCCCTTTCCCCCCCCTTTCCCCCTCCCTTTCCCCCCCCCTTTCCCCCTCCCTTTCCCCCCCTTTCCCCCCTTTACCCCTCCTTTCCCCCTCCCTTTCCCCCCCCTTTCCCCCTCCCTTTCCCCCCCTTTCCCCCTCCCTTTCCCCCCCCTTTCCCCCTCCCTTTCCCCCCCCCTTTCCCCCCCCTTTCCCCCTCCCTTTCCCCCCCCTTCCCCCCCCTTCCCCCCTCCCCCCCCTTTCCCCCTCCCCCCTTTCCCCCCTCCCCCCTCCCCCCCTCCCCCCTTTCCCCCTCCCCCTTCCCCCTCCCCCCCTCCCCCCCTTTCCCCCTCCCCCTTCCCCCTCCCCCCCTCCCCCCCTTTCCCCCTCCCCCCCCTTTCCCCCTCCCCCTTTCCCCCTCCCCCTTTCCCCCCCCTTTCCCTCCCTCCCTTTCCCCCCCTTTCCCCCTCCCCTTTCCCCCCCCTTTCCCCCTCCCCTTTCCCCCCCCCTTCCCCCCCCTTTCCCCCCCCTTTCCCCTCCCCCCTTTCCCCCCTCCCCCTTTCCCCCCCCTTTCCCCCCCTTTCCCTCTCCCATTTCCCCCCCACTTTCCCCCTCCCTTTCCCCCTCCCTTTCCCCCCCCTTTCCCCCCCCTTTCCCCCCCCTTTCCCCCTCCCTTTCCTCCTCCCTCCCTTTCCTCCTCCCCCCTTTCCCCCCCCCTTCACCCCCCCCCCTTTCCCCCCTCCCTTTTCCCCCTCCCTTTCCCCCTCCCTTTCCCCCCCCCTTTCCCCCTCCCTTTCCCCCCCCCTTTCCCCCCCCTTTCCCCCCTCCCTTTCCCCCCCCCTTTCCCCCCTCCCTTTCCCCCCCCTTTCCCCCCCCTTTCCCCCCTCCCCCCCTTTCCCCCTCCCTCCTTCCCCTCCCTCCCTTTCCCCCTCCTCCCTTCTCCCCCCTCCAGGTGTTGTGGGAATGCTGGGAGAGTGAGGCTGGTGGGTTGGAGTGTTGCAGTATATGAAATGTTTGAGCTCTGTCTTCAAACTTTTTCTATTATTTGGTTTATCTTATAGCCTTAATTGTTTGCGTTGACTTTGTGTCAGCTTGTGGCCTTGGCCACTATGGGGAACCCCCCCAATTAGTTTTGGGAATTTAACCCGTAGGCATGGGTTAAAATGTATGGTGGATGGTTACATTTCCATGGAGGAATGTGTGTTTGCTGTGGGGAAAATGGTATGTTTTGAGAATATTAAATCAACTTCCCGAATGAATAAAGCTGTAATCATTTTTCTGAGTAGTACTGCACTTGTACATTCAGTTGTTGAGCAAGGGTACAGATTAATGGCTGTTTATTTAATGTTCTGCCTTTATCCAGTCCATCAGTTAAAGTTCTAATGTTCCCTCATTTGTCAGTTGTGAGAAGTTAATGCAGAATTTGTCTTGTTATGGTAAAATTATTTCTTCTGTTAAAATTATTCCTTTGGGGAGCAAAAAAAGCTGAAATTAAACATGTTATGTCTTTCAGGAGGCAGGTGTTTATGATTTTGAATCAATCTGTGAAAAGTTTAGACCTGATTTTGAAACATAACATTGAGGACCTTGATTATGTGATGTATGCGAGCACTGAGTCCATGAAGTGCTTTGAGTGTGTGGAAATGGGTCACTTGAAACACGCTTGCCCTATTTTGAATACTAGAAAAGGTCAGAGTGAGAATGATACTGGTCACAAAAAAGATGCAGGTGAGGAGAAAGCAGAGGCTGCAGCTGCTGCTGCTTCAGTGCAGAGTGAGGAGGATACTGTGGCAGGTGAGAAAGCAGAGGCTGCTGCTTCAGTGCAGAGTGAGGAGGATACTGTGGAAGATATACAGATTGCTGTTATTGCACGCAGCGAGGTGGATATTGTGGAAGGTGCCACGACGCAGACTGCTGCTACAGGGCAGCATACAGTAGAAAAGTCATTGAAAAAATGGTGTGTTAAAAAGCACGGACTGGTGCAACAGGGCAGCATGCAGCTGACTGTGTGGACATGGAGTGTGAAAACACTAGCAAGTTTTGGAACTTGAGGAAGATGAAAGAATTCTCGAGGTAACTAAAAGTACTGTTCTGAACTCTGAAGTTGCCGAGTCCACTTTTTCAGGTGAGTCTGGGCCAACGGGGAAAACAAATGGCTAACAGTGAATGTTTTAACTCAGCGGTGCACAAACTGGGGCGCACGATTATTCAGGGAGGGCGCGGCAGTTGTAGGGGTCGCGTGCTCTGACCCAAAGGCATTTAAATTAATGCCGGGGGATCGCTTGAGGCCTCTGCAACTTAACTTACCTTCTTTTGGCAACGCAGCGTCAAAGGACGCCGTGGGCTCATGTGACGTCCCGTTGGCATGGCATCGTGACGTCCCGTGACGTCATTTGACGCAGGGAGGGAAGCAGGAGGTGGGGCACGAGCAGGAAAGATTGCGCAGTGCTGTTTTAACTGATAATCTGCCTGAAAATGCTTTGAGAATGGAGGAAAATTCACTACTAGCGGCAACATCTAGTTTTGCTCTGCAGCCCTGCATTGGTGTGGAGGAAAGATCTGAGTTGGAAGCTACACCTTGTCTGTTTACACAGCCCTGCCCTCCAGTAAATCTGTCTGCAGTATCCAATGAATTAAATGCTTCTAAAATAGTTTTTGTGTGAGCAGAAAGTGATATATCCGAGTTTTAGGATGATGAAGAATATGATTATGTAATAATATGAATCTGAATATGACATAACTCACAGTTTTCTTACCTAACCTCTGGTCAGGCCTTTAAAGGCTCTCAGTATAGTCTGACTGAGATTAACGATTTCCTTAACCAGACTAAGGGCAGGCGTGGTGTTGAAGTGCAGGATTATTTCTCTGATTTGCAGTTATTTGTGGACTCGGTCAATCTCATTTTGAAGAAAGGTTCTCTGTTAGATATTGATTAACAAAAACTGTATCTTTTAAATAAGTTTTTGCAAAAGGTTAAAAAACGAATTGCAAAGTAAATACTGTTGTTTTTTGAATTATGAAAGAATCATGGCTATTTTGGATTGAATTTTTTCTTTATTGTCGGTTTTTGCACAGTGTTTTTTTTTTTTTTTCTTTACTCTTTTGCAATGCAAAAACTCCAAATTGGGATATTAATGGTGGACGAGATTTTAATAAGAGAGCAACTTTGTTTGAGTATTTTACTCACAGTTAAATGTTCATTTTTTTTTTTTTTTTTTGCAAAATACACACTGACGATAACAATCAGCCTGATTGGGCTAAGGAGTGGAAAGGGGGGGTGGGGGCTGTCCTTAGTCATGGTACAAGTGCAGGAGTGGCTGTTTTATTTGCCCTACTGTAGGTGTGCTAACATGTAATGTTTCTATCAATGAGATTATAAAAGTACGTTTATTGATGCTACCATAGGGGACACAGCTTTAATTTTTATTAATATTTATGCACCAGTAATTGGGAGAGCATGTTGTTTTTTTTTTTGTTTTTTTTTTGCAGATTTTGAACGATGTATTATCTACTTGTAAGTAGGATGAGGTCATTATTTTAGCTGGAGATTTTAACTGCACAGAGAATCCTCTGATAGACAGGAACCATAGAGAGCCACACCCTCAGTCCTGCACAGAGCTAATCTCTTTGTGGCAAAGGTTTTCTCTTGTTGATACTTGGAGAAATGTGAATCCTGGTGCTAAACAATATACTTAGTTAAAAGTTGATTGTAATCATGTTTCCATGGCAAGACTTGACCATGTGTATGCTACTTTCCTGTTTAAAAACTGGGTGAGTGGATGTAAAATTATACCAACTAGTTTTTCTGATCATCACATGGCGTGTTGTAATGTTTCTCTATTAACCTTAAACCACACAAGTTCTTATTGCCATTTTAAAAGACACAATTAGTTAATCATTTTACATTGTTTTGGGAACATTGGATTACACAAAAGAATGATTTTGAGGCACTTGGGCAGTGCTGGGATATAGGTAAAATACAAGTCAGAATTGTTTGTCAACAATATACTAGTAAAGCTACAGACCTCTCTTAATCAGACAATGTCTGACTTGGAAACAGAAATTCTAGAAATACAGAAAACATTTGAGGCTCAGCACACTGCTACAGTTAAGACGTTCAGAATTTAAAGCAAAAAAATATCTATTAAACAGTCTCCTAGAGGGTAAAGTGACCTGAGCTTTGGTGCGTTGTGTCTTTATTATGTTCTGATTATAAAATTCTGTCAAAGGTTATAGTAAATCGCCTTAAAACATGTTTGGGATCCATTGTGAATACAGATCAGTCTTATTGTATTCCTGGATGGTCTATTTGTGATCATTTATTTTTGATTAGAGATATTTTGGAGGTTGGGAAGGTTTTTAATTTAAATGTTGGTCTTCTTTCTTTGGACCAGGAAAAGGCCTTTGACATAGTTGATCATTGCATGGTTTTAAACAAATAACATTCTATTGGATTTGGACATGTTTTAATTTCTTATGTCTAGTTATATTCTAACATTTATAGTGTTTTGAAAATTAATGGTGGGCTGCGCTGTCCTTTTCCCATAGAGAGAGGGATAAGGCAATGGTGCTCTCTCTGGTATGCTTTATTCTCTGGTTATTGAACCTTTTCTTGTTATGCTCGGGAAATGTTTATCAGGGATTGCTATACCTTGTATGCCAGATGTTAGGCCTTATGCAGATCATGTATCTTTGTTTATTAATGATGACAATGATCTTCAGGTTCTTGCATTGCGACCTTTGAACGAGTAGCTTCAGCAAAAATAAACTGGGCAAAATGTGACACTTTGTTGGTTATTAGCTGGCTTGGTTGTAATCCACCTTTTTTTACCTGCAGATTTGAAGTGGAATAGAGATTGGTACTGCTGCGGCCGAGTTTATTCGAGCATTTGCCCGTTCTCGGCCGCAGCAGTAACCTGGCGCGCGCCGGAGGGTGCCGGGCGCGCGCCGAAGCAGCGGAAGAGCGCCCTCCGATCGGGGCGCTCTCCCTCCCGCTGCCGGGTCCGCTGGGTCCCCCGGAACCCCCTGCCGCCGTCCCCCACATCGCGGGACACCAGGGCTCCCTCGGGGAGCCCTGGACGCGCGTGCAGGGGGCGCATCGGGCGCATCGGTGACACGCGGCACGCCGAGGGGCTGCCACTAGCAAGCCGGGAAATCTCCCGGCTTGCGGATCTGGCCGCAGTGTGATAAAGTGTGTCGGTAGTGTATAGAAGTCCTGGGTATTTCTCTGGAGAGTGATGCCTTTGTGCTGAAGTACTGGGAAGGACTACAAGAGAAAGTGAAAGCGAAGTTGAAGAAATGGCTCTGGTTGCGTCCTCAGTTGTCTTTCTGTGGAAGGGTGCTGTGATTAATAATCTAGTAGCCTCAATGTTGTACCATAAACGTGTGGGCCTTGACCCTCCTGCAGGCCTACTTGAGGCAATACAGAAATGTTTTTTGGATTTTTTTCTGGGATAGTAACCATTGGTTAAAGTGGTCTGTGTTGTTTTTGTCTTTGGCTGAGGGTGGACAGGGACTCATAGACTTAATTAGCAGCTTTTAGTTTTCAGGCGGTTCAGAGATTATTTTGTGTGAGCGACTTAGTCTGGAGAGGTTTTGATTTTGCTCTTTTTTTGTATTGTGTGTGTGTGTCCATTGTTTTTAATGGACCCTGTTGGTTTTTATGATACTATTTTACCTTCCTTTTATAAAGGTCTCTTTATGCTTGGGGAATGGTAAAAGTTAAACATGGTGACATGCGTGTCTTGGCTTTTTTAGGACCCCTTGTTTTTCAATCCGTTATTTCCATCTCAGTACTTCAAAAATCATAGTTTTTTCCCCTGTATATTTGTGAGGGCTGGGACAACTAAAGTGTGTCATCTCATTGATTTTCAGAAGTTTTCTTGGAAATGTCTCCTAGAGGTGGCCGCATTGCTTCACATTAGGTCAATTCGTTATGTTTACCAGACTTTATTGATAAACTGCCAAGTCAGGTTCTTGATCTTTTATATCCATATTTTGTCAATCATGTTTATCCTAATGAAGGAAACAGTTTTTTATTTATTTTTTCATTTCCCCAGCAGTTTAGAGTGGAGAGAATATACCAGGGTTGTTGTTGAATCTGACTAAAAAGTTTTTTTTTTTGGGGGGGGGGGGGGGTTCTGAGGCTGTAGGATAGAGCAGCGGTGCACAAACTGTGGGGCGCGACCCCCAGGGGGGGCGCGACACTGCCAACGGGGGGCGCGGGGTTTACAGAGGCCCCGCGCGCTTCCCGAAGGCACTTAAATTAAGTGCCGGGGGAGCTGCAGGGCCTCTGTAAACCTAACTTACCATGGCTCCGGCGGCTTCCTCCCTGCGGCGCCATGGCAATGCGGCGTCAAAATGACGCTGCGAGGTCATGTGACGTCACGTTGCTATGGCAACGTGACGTCATTACGCCGGAGCGCGGGTAAGTTGGGGTTGGGGGGGGCGCGGGAGTGAGGGGACAGCCGTCAGGGGGGCGCAGGGAAAAAAGTTTGCGCCCCCCTGGGATAGAACATAGAAAGATTTGTATCAGTAAAGATTCGCCATTTTCATATTTTAAATGGCTTAATTGATACATTGGAGACAGCATTTGTCTATTACTGAGTCTCACTGTCCAGCATGGAGAACTTTGTACAAGTTGCCAATCCCAAAGAGATAGGGGAATTTGCAGTGGCGTTTGTTACATTGTATTATTGCAACCAACACTTTTGTAAATCGTATTGATTCTAGTGTCTGTACTGATTGTCCATTTTGTGCAGCTCCTGAAACTGTTTTTCATTTATTTAGTGACTGTGCCAGATTACAGCCTATTTTGGATTTGTGAGAATTTGTTTTTTTTAGTTTTCATCTACCTTTTTCTAAACAAGAGTTAATTATGGGTGTGTGGTACACCTCAAAAAAGAGTTTTTTTTTTTTAAATTTGCCTGGCAAATTTCTTGATTGGTCACGCAATGCTTGCAATCTTAAAATCTAGAAATAATAAACAGCTTGGTGTTGGACTTATAAATGCTCTTTGTATTTTCCGAATTTTGGTTGTCCAGAATTCGGATTGATTATTGTTGTTAAGCAATTTTATAGTAATTTTCAAATGTTTGTTAAGAAATGGTGCGTGAGAAATGCTATTTGTAGTCCTGGTGAAGATGACGAATTGACGTTTCATATGTAATTTATATTTCTATTTCTTTTATATTGAAACTTTTTTTAGTATAAGTTTTCAAAAGTCAAGTCTTTCTCTTTCTCTTTCTTTCTCTTTCTCTCTCTTTCTCTCTTTCTCTCTTTCTCTCTCTTTCTCTCTCTCTCTCTCTCTCTCTCTCTCTCTCTCTCTCTTTCTCTCTCTTTCTCTCTCTCTCTCTCTCTCTCTTTCTCTCTCTCTCTCTCTCTCTCTCTCTCTTTCTCTCTCTTTCTATCTCTCTCTTTCTATCTCTCTCTTTCTATCTCTCTCTTTCTATCTCTCTCTTTCTATCTCTCTCTTTCTATCTCTCTCTTTCTATCTCTCTCTTTCTATCTCTCTCTTTCTATCTCTCTCTTTCTATCTCTCTCTCTCTCTCCTCGTGTGAAAGTTTTGCGCATTTCTACTGGCGAGCCAGTCAATGTGATAAATGCTATATCGAATCTACCTACCGTACTTAGCAGGCACAGTACCTATTGTTTGAGTTTTCTTCCTAATTAATACTAGCTGTACATTTTATACCTACAGGTGAAACTTTTGGTTCGGGCCCTCTCTCTTTGCCGGTCCCGTATGGCATCCTCTCCCGCGCCACGGAGTGTCAGCAACCAGACGTAATGGCCCATTGGATTAACACAGGGGGGTCCAGTCATGGGAGACCAGGTACTTACACATTTGTACCGGGATCATATCACTGAGCAAAGCCAATAAGTAAAATAAATTGTAATTTATTCCGTCGAAACAGGCAAACACACATTGGATTACAATAGGCAGAAGAAAATACATTTACTGGGGGTTTGGGGTTGTAAATGAACTTTCCTTACTGAAACAGAGTCTTTAAATAGTCTGTTGGTTGACTGGGTCTTTGAACCTTGGAATCTCAGGTCGGATCGGTGTTCTGAGCTCTTAGGAATCTGCTCTCTGGGCAGGCTACTAACTTTTTATAACATTTGCAAAGTCATTTACGCAGCATTACTGCCAACCAACTTAGTAGTAACTTTACCTCTAGCCACTCATCTGCTTGCCAGTCTTGTGAAACCTGGCACGTCTTGCTTCAGCATGGCACTGGGCATTTGCGAAGAAACGCCATCTTGCCTACTTGTCATGCAGAGCCCAGGTGCCTCTCAGTCTGTGGAGGTGACTACTTGCTCAGATGGCCTGCAATCCTCTCAGGACTTAGACACTTAACTCAGCTATCCTGTTTAGGTGGCTTTCACACCCCTGCCAGCATGTGTGACACTGATCTACAGCCCTGGGATTAGACTCACTGGCACCAAAGCCCAGGTGGCCAGAAGCCCCCCTTTGTCCCTAGGATGAAAGACCATGCCTTGTTTAATGTATAAAGTAAAACATTTTAAAACACTGCTGCTTAATAAAATATACTTTTATTCATTCTGCTGCTAAAATGTTAGTCTTTTGGTGTATGAGAGTGTAAAACTGAAACTGTCCCCTTTACACTAGCCTTTATCCCTTACACACAGCAAACTAGACTTTTAAACATTTTAACTTTACTTTTAAAACTCTCACAGCCTTATCTCTGGCTAGAGTAACCTCCAAACCTTTATACTAGGTTTAGGGGGTCTGGGCAAACAATGGGCACCCCCTCATTACACTGGGGACCCAGGTACAGTTGTGGGGTACCTTACCCCCCCGGTGCCCCTTTTTTTTACCCTCTGGTCTGTGCTGAAGCAGGCAGACTAGCTGTGAGCCGCAACAACGCTTTCATGTTAGGGTTTTGACCGTTGCACTGTGTTACGCTGTGCTCACCAGAAACTAGACGAGACCCCTGTGCTGAGATGGGAATATGCAAACACCAGTCACAGACACGGAGATCCCGTCCGGAATGTAGGATGGTCTTCCTGGCTGAGTCTAGGACAGGAGAGATCAGAATAAACGTATACTTGCTGGGTCCGATGCATGAGAGGTCCAGAGCGTGGAGGGTACTATTGCCAAGGTCCGGACTGGAGAAGAGCGGATCGTCGAAGTTCAAAGCCGGGGTCAGGATTGGAGAGATGCGGAGAGCCAGGTGAAGCCGAGATCAGTATTCCAGAGAGCGAAGTGTCCAAGATCACGAGAGATCAAAACTAGGAACAGGTAACAGGACGGGGACAAGGCAGGTTAAGCAGAGGCAAACACAGGGTAACTTGAGTCTATGCTCAGCCAAAGTGCCAGTGGCACAGCTGAGCATAAGTAGCAGGCACTGACCAATCCCCCAGGGGGTGGAGCGGAGGCGTGACCTCCGCAGAGTCCAGTGATAGGCTGGGGTTTGCGCCTGCGCACCACGCCAGTGCTGGATGCCGTTCCTGCGGGGAGCACTCGGCGTGTGCGAGATGAGGCGCGAGTGAGACAGGCAACGCGGGTGTCGGAGCGGGCGCGCGGGACCTGCGTGTTGGTCCGCGCGGCCCACGAGTCCTTACACACTGCGCTTCAATGTAGCCTGGAATCGAACCTGAATCCCGGGTACATTTTTGGGGTCTCCAGTAAATTTGGAACCCCACTACATAGACGCAATCTGAAAGAAGTTTCTCCATCAAACCTACCCTGAAAATTGCAGCCTGGTCGTGTCCACTTGCTAGCACTCCTGGAACGGGTAAAACATAAATTTCAATTGTCACATATTTTATTACATATTTTAATGCATGCACAATACACTGGTCCAAGAGCTGACACTCTAGAACCCCCAAAGCACAGTTCAGGGGTAACCAAGTGGGCTTAAAATGTATTATAAAGCCTGGTTACTCTGTCACCGTCGCACCTCCCCCATCAAGATGAGGGATTTGTGGCAACACCCTCTTCTGGTGGTTCCACACACGGAGACTCTTGAGGTTTTTGGCTCACTTGGGAAGTCCTGTCGGGAGAGTCCAGTAGCATTTCCATGCATGCTTCAAGTCTTGGGTTGGATAGGGAAATCACCCTCCTGTAATACAAGACTCCAGCATATAAACTTGCCCCTCTCCCCCTCTTTGTAGCCACCTCTGAGGACTGTGATCAGAGATCACTGTAAGTGACCGGCCATATAGGTAGGGCTGCAGTTTCTTTAGCACACCAACTATGGCCAGACACGTTTTCTCCACAGGGGCATACGCCACTTCTCTGGGCAGCAGTTTGCTGCTCAGATACACACTGGGAGTTCACCCCTTTTCTCACCCACATGGATGAGTACAGCACCGACACCATAGTCGGAGGCATCAATCTGTACCAAGAACGTTTTGCTGTATTCTGGAACAGCCAGAATGGGTGCACTAGCTAGAGCTGTCTCCAGTGCCTGAAATGCTGTTTAACAGGCAGGAGACCAGACTACCAGAACCGAGAGTTGCTTTTGGGTCCATTGAGTCAAGGGTTTGGCCTCGGTGCTGTACTGGGCAACAACCTTCCTGTAGTACCATGCAGTGCCTAAAAAAACCCATAACCTGTTTGTTGATCCTAGGGACTGGCCACTGCCCTATTGCCTTCCCCCGTTCTGGCTATAGGTTCCCTCCACCCATGCTGTACCTCTGCCATACTGTAACGGATCCGCACCTTAGTTTGCAGTTTGCCTTGCCTTACAGACCCGTGCAGCCCTGGAACACTGCTCCTGATGTTTGCTGCAGCGTCACCCTGGGTTCACTCATTGAGGCAATGCTGTCACACGCCCCTTCTGCTATTTGTTCACTGACCTTTAAAGACCCCTTTCCCACAATGCTTCCCTGCCGAGCATAACCCTTCCTGGTTGTCACAAGTGTTCTGCCACAAGCCCTAAGGCTTGGCTCTGTTGTGTTCTATTCTCTCTAGTTCTATTCCCTAGTTCACGCAGAGGTCTGTTTCTGTCTCCTGTGCTGAAGCGGAGTACTCTTCATGTTAACATCAGATCCCTGTTTCCTGAGGCCGGCTGCTAGTCGCACGCAGCGGCCTGTTCCTGTCTCCTGTGCTGAAGCGGAGGTCTCTCCAGTGTTGACTTCAGCTGCCTGTTTCCTGAGGCCTGCTATCCTTGCATAGCAAAAGCCTATCTACCGGTACTTGGGGCTCGCTGCTCATTTTCCATAGCAGTGACCGTGTCCTGGCTCCAGTGCTGACTTCAGCTCCCAGTTTCATGAGGCTTGCTGTCCTTTCTCTGCAGAGCCTATCTATTTGGTTCTTGGGGCCTGCTGCTCATTCTACATAGCAGAGGCCGTGTCCTGGTTCCTGTGCTGAAGCGGAGCACCTCCCGTGTATTCTTCTGCTTCCTGTTTCCTGTGGTCTGCTGCCCTACCCTTAGCAGAGGCCAATCTACGAGTCCTGAGGTCTGTAGCTCTCTCTCTCCTTGCACAGGCCCGCTCTAGACTCTTGCGCTAAAGCACTGGTTTACCAGTGCTGCCTGGCGGCGTGCCCACTCCGGTCTGCCTATCCTTTCCTAATCTGAGATGGGGATCTTCTGATTACCTGTTGCCGAACTCCTGCTTGAATAACGTTTACCCTGATCTCTCCAGTCCTGACCATGGCTTGTCCACTGACGATGCTGCCTTCTCCAGCCCCGACACTGCTACGTACGACTACGAACTGCACAATCCGGATCAGCCTGCGCGGTCTAAGGTCGGTGCTTTTACAACCCCACCTCAGCCACGCGGTCCAACCCAGGTTTGTGGTGAGCACAACCGTGACACATATCCACTACACAGTTTGTAGGCTTCAGTGTTAGCCCTGCCTCCCTGAGCCTCTGCAGCACTGCAGCTACCTGGACTAAATGTGAGTCCCCCGACTTACTGGACCCAGCAATGTTATCCAGATATGCCCTTGCAAACCTTTGCAACCCTTCCAGTAACCTAATGACCAGGCATTGGAAGGTAGCCAGGGCATTCCTCATTCCAAATGGCATCACCAGAAATACATAGAGTCCACTTGAAGTGATAAATGCTGCCTTCTCCCTAGCCTCCTGGGTTAGTGGGATTTGCCAACACCCTTTGGCCAAACCCCTGGTTGTCAGATACCTCGTCCCTGCGAGCTCATCTCCCAGCTCCTCCAAGCGGGACATTGAATCAGCCCATGCGCTCGTCCTCGCCTGCCAATTGCAACGTCTACTGCTTCTGGTGTCAACCCCTCCAACCTCATACCCATCCGCTGCCACCCTCCCTCCTCTCTCCCTTTCTCCTGTGCCCTTTGGAATGCTCGACCCTTTCTAACAAGTTCCTCTCTGTACATTACTTTTTTTCTCTCTCATTCTCTGCTCCTATTTGCTATAACTGAGACCTGGCTCACTCAGTCTGACTCTGCTCTGGAAGCTGCCCTCTCTTATGGTGGCCTTTCTTTCTCCCACACTCCGCGCACTGATGGCAGGGGTGGAGGCGTGGGGCTCCTGCTCTCCTCTCTCTGCCGTTACTGAAGCCTTCCTATTCCTCCATATCTTGCTTTTCCCTCCTTTGAGGCTCACAATGTCCAGATTTTCTCTCCTCTCCCTGTCCATGTGGCGGTCATCTATCGCTCACCTACCTCTACTCATCCCCCTTCTGCCTTTCTCTCTTACTTTGAATCCTGGCTCTCTTTCTTTCTCTCCTCAGACTCCCCTTGTTCTTCTCCTTGTGGACTTCAATTGCCACGTTGATGACCCCACTCTCCCTTGGGCTTTTCGCTTTCTTTCTCTAACCCAGCGGTGTGCAAACTGGGGGGCGCAAGATTATGTAGGGGGGGGGGGGCGCAGGCTGCGTGCGGGGAAACCTGGGGGCGGGCAGAGCTGTGCACGGGCGGCCAGAAGCTCCATGCTGAGGCTGCTTCCAGTTCTCTGCTGTGTCTACCTGCAGAGGGGGCGGGGCCTTCCCTGCACACGGACAAGCCCTCCTCCTCCTTTCTGTTACCCGCCCGTTTTCTGCAGCACATGGGGGGACCTGAGCAAGCTTAGTTACTCACTCCCCCCACCCACCGTGTGTGTGTGTGTGTGTATATATATATATGTATATTTGTGTGTGTGTAGATATATGTGTATATATATATATATATATATATATATATATATATATATATATATATATATATATATATATATATATATATATATATATATATATATATATATATATATACTGCAGTGTGTGTGTGTGTGTGTGTGTGCTGTGCCTGTTGGTTGTCTGTGTGTGTGGGTGTTGTGATTGAGTGTTGTGTGTGTTGGTTGTGATTGTGTGTGTGTGTGCTGTGCCTGTTGGTTGTGCCCTCCTTACGGTGTCTGCCCTACAATAGCGCTGGGTTCCTGCTCTCCTCCGCTGACAATCTGCTTCGCTGCGATCCTCTGCAAGTGAAAGGGTAGGCTGCCACTATATCAATCGTACTATGAATGTACAGAAATAATAATTAAAAAAGTGTAAACACTTCCTCGCTCATGCTTGCAAAATTATGCAGGACACCCTGTGCTCATGCTTGGAGAGTTGGTGATGTCACCGCTCTCCGCGGCAGCGTGGACGCAGCCTAATTTTGCAAGAGCGAGCTGTTGAAGTATGTAAGTATTTAGGCTGCGGTTATAGTGCCGGCGACGCGACGTCGCCCGAAAACAAATGCCTTGTCTCCGCCGCCTCGTGCGCTTATAGTAAGCATGACGTGGTGACGCAATTTGTTGAAGCCGGCAATATTTGATTTTTTAGGGGCTGTTGCCTCCTGTGACAGCCCCTGAACCAATCAATGGCCTGGTCGCCCAAGCCGCCGCCGCAAAGCGAAATACAACTTTCGCTAGCGTCGCCCTCGCGGGCACTATATGTGCGGCCTTAGACATATTTGTGTTTACATTGTATACCGTTTAATAAAGGTTTTTTTTTATGTGATTTTGATTACATCAGGCAGGGGGGGCCCGAGAAATTTCATGGATAAAAAGGGGGGCTCGGCATAAAAAGTTTGCTCACCCCTGCTCTAACCTCTTCTTGTGGCCTTCAACAGTGGACTGCAGTCAGCACCCACAAGGATGGCCACTACTTAGACCTGGTTTTCACTAAAAACTTCTCTCTCTCCGATTTCTCCATTTCCCCTTTTCCTCTCTGACCATCACCTTATCTCATTCTCTCTATCCCGCTTCTCCCCTTCTCCACCTCCATCTACCCCCTGGTTCTACAGAAACCTGCGTTCTATTCACTTACCTGACTTTGAGTCCACTATACGCTCCTCCCTCTCCTCTCTCAGCTCTGCTACAGACCCTGACAACCTGGTCAGGAACTACAACTCTGCCTTGTTCTCCTCTCCTTGATCTACATGCCCTGCTTTCTCTCTGCCGCCCCCGTCCTTCTAACCTTAGACCCTGGCTAAATTCCCACACGCGCATGCTGCGTTCCTCCACTCGTTCCTCTGAACGCCTCTGGAGGAAATCTCATACTCTCGCAGACTTCCTTCACTACAAATTTATGCTATCCTGTTTCAACTCTGCCCTCTCGCAAGCTAAACAAGCCTACTTTTCTTCACTAATCAACATGCACAAGTCTAACCCACGCCGACTGTTCTCTGTCTTTGATACTCTACTCAAACCACCCTCAGCTGCCTCTCCTTTCTCCATCTCCGCTCAGGACTTTGCTGACTATTTTAAGGAAAAGGTGAAATCCATACGTCAGAACATCCCCTCTGTTTCTTCCTCCCATCCTACACCTCTTCCTAACTCTCCTCCTGCCTTCCTTGACTCTTTTTCCACTGTCTCAGAGGAGGATGTGTCGCTGTTGATCGCCTCTTCTCCCTCTACCACTTGCTCTCTTGACCCCATTCCCTCCCATCTCCTAAACCCTCTTGGTCCTACTATAATCCCTACGCTCACACACATTTTTAACTCCTCCCTCTGCTCTGGAACCTTTCCATCCTCCTTCAAATATGCAACAGTCATACCATTACTCAAAAACAGCAAGCTTGACCCTACCTGTCTTTCTAACTATCGACCTGTCTCCCTCCTGCCTTTTGCCTCTAAACTCTTTGAACGTCTTGTATTCTCTCGCTTGCTCCATTTTCTCAACACCTATTATCTCCTAGACCCTCTACAATCTGGCTTCCGCACTGCTCACTCCTCACTAAAATAACTGACGACCTCCATGCTGCCAAAGACAGAGGTCATTACACTCTGCTCATATTACTCGACCTCTCTGCAGCATTTGACACTGTGGACCACCCTCTTCTCCTTCACATTCTCCATACTCTTGGTATTCGGAACAAAGCTCTATCCTGGATCTCATCCTACATCTCCCATCGTACTTTCAGTGTCTCTTCTGCTAACACCTCCTCCTCCTCTATTGATCTCTCTGTGGGGGTACCCCAGGGCTCTGTCCTGGGACCTCTTCTCTTTTCTCTGTACACACTCTCTCTATGTGACCTAATGGATATTCTAAACACGATACATAATGCTTGGCCCCCTGCAGACGCACTTACCAGAACTCCCTCCTACTGTCTCTGTACGTTCTCCCTACCTACCAATTAGACTGTAAGCTCCTCGGGGCAGGGACTCCTCTTCCGAAATGTTACTTTTATGTCTAAAGCACTTATTCCCATGATCTGTTATTTATATTATCTGTTATTTATTTGATTACCACATGTATTACTACTGTGAAGCGCTATGTACACTAATGGCGCTATATAAATAAAGACATACAATACAATACAATACAATACAATAACATCTTTTGGGTTTAAATATCACCTCTATGCTGCCGACACACAAATTTACTTTTCAACACCCGATCTTACACCTGCTGTACAAACCAAAGTTTCTGAATGTCTCTCTGCTATATCATCCTGGATGGCCCTCCGCCGCCTTAAACTCAACATGGCTGAAACAGAGCTCCTCATACTTCCTCCCAAACCTGGCCCTACTACCTCCTTCCACATTACTGTTGGAACTAGTGTAGTATGATCATTCACCCAGTAGCCCAAGCACGCTGCCTAGGGGTCACACTCGACTCCTCTCTAACATTCGCCCCTCACATTCAAAACATTTCTAAAACCTTTTGCTTTTTCCTCCGCAATATAACAAAGATACGCCCTTTCCTCTGTTGCTCGACTGCTAAAACTCTGACTCAGGACCTCATTCTCTCCTGGCTTGATTACTGTAAACTCCTGCTGTCCGGCCTTCCTGCCTCTCACCTGTCTCCCCTACAATCTATCCTAAACGCTGCTGCCAGAATCACTCTACTCTTTCCTAGATCTGTCTCAGCATCTCCCCTCACGAAATCCCTCTCACACTCAATTCTTCTCCTCACTTTTAAAGCTTCACATTCTTCTGCCCCTCCTTAAATCTCAGCCCTAATTTCTCGTTATGCACCATCCAGACTCTTGCGTTCTTCTCAAGGATGTCTTCTTTCTACCCCCTTTGTATCTAAAGCCCTCTCCCGCCTTAAACCTTTTTCACTGACTGCCCCACACCTCTGGAATGCCCTTCCCCTCAGTACCCAACTAGCACCCTCTCTATCCACCTTTAAGACCCACCTTAAGACACACTTGCTTAAAGAAGCATATCAATAGCACTGTGGATATTCTGAACAGATGATACATAAAGTCTGGTCCCCTGCAGATGCACTTACCAGAACACTCTCCTACTGTTTTTGTACGTTCTCCCAACCTACCAATTAGAATGCAAGCTCCTCGGGGCAGGGACTCCTCTTCCTTAATGTTACTTTTATATCTAAAACACTTATTCCCATGATCTGTTAATTATATTATCTGTTATTTATTTGATTACCACATGTATTACTACTGTGAAGCGCTATGTATATTAATGGCGCTATATAAATAAAGACATACAATACAATCTGTATCTGACATCATCTGAGCATTGGGCTGTTGGTAGCCCACACAGAACCACGTGGTTCTGTCCTTCTCAGGTACTAGGACTACTGGACAAGTCCAAGGGCTCTGTGATGGTACAATTACCCCTAGGGCCAGCCACATCCCTCTCTATACTCCCTTTTACCTCTGCTGATACTTGATAGGCATACTTACGCAGAGGTCTCTGATCACCAGTCTCCACTCGATGATCTGGGATATGTGTTCTGTCCAGCTTACACGGGAACAAAACCCTATGCTGTTATAACATATCCCTGACTTGCACACGCTGCTATGCGCTGAGCTGGGACCCTATCCCTACCTGCTCCACAGTGCCCCCCTTCCTAGACTCCCCTAGGATGTCAGGCAGAGCATTGCTCGCCGGGTCCCCCATCAGTGTGCTACAAATAGCCAGCACTGATGCCACATTCTGTTTAAAATACTCCTTAAACATGTTAACATGATAAGCCCTATTTCTCTCTGTCTCACCATCTACCTGTACAACATAGTTGCACTCATTCATCTTCCAGAGAACCGGTACGGTCCAGACCAGGCAGCCATTAATTTGTTCTGCTGAGTGGGCTTCAGAACAATGACCTGCTGTCCTGGGATGAATGATCTGCTATGGGCAGTGTAGTCACACTAAGTCTAATTGTAAGTTGTATGATGGTGCTCAAAGTGCTGGGGCTGTATTAAAGGAAGGGAGTATATGCTGGGTAATAACAGTTTTGCTCTTAGTACTGTGCCTTTAAATGGGCATAAGGGACCTTGAAGGTTAGATTGGGTTGCCAAAAGACAGCCCTCTCTTTCCTCATTAGGTAGCCCCAGGTTAGTACTCACTGTAATATTCTTTCTTTCCCAGTCTCCCTTCCAAAGCGTGCAGCCGTATAGGGTGTAGATCCAAAGCAGGGGTGTGCAGCGCACAGCAGTAATGAGGAGGAGCAGGTCTTGCAGTAAAATAGTCCTTTATTAATAATTCATGGTGTGGGACAACAGCAAACCTTCAACGCGTTTCGTTCAAAGGAACTTTATCAAGAAGTGCTGTGCATATTAAAAACAACAATTTAAATACAGCTGACTGCCTGATTTTCGCGCCAATCGTGACGTCATAATTGCGTTTTAACCAATAAAAATCGTGGTCCTCGCGCATGCGCGCGGCGCCAAACTCTATGGTAAACTCTATGGTTATACTGATCCTCGCGCATGCGCGCGGCGCCAGACACTGTGAATAAACTTATTTCCTTATCCATTCCCCGCGCATGCGCGCGGCGCCAGAATGTCAGGCATCCCACTGCTCATGCCAGCCGTGTATACAGCAGGAGACATACGCCCCTCCGGGCGGGTCTTCGTGCTGAAACACGCCTCTGGCCAATGCGTGGTGATTCCCCCTCCTCCATGGTCCGCGCATGCGCAATGGATTCACGACTTAAATAATTAATTAAATCAATCCCTGTCAGGGAACAGAGGACAGGGGATTGAGGTATGAAACACAAAAAATCAATAAAATAAATGATATTGAATGGGCTGGAAGGCAGTAAGCTATATTATAATAAAATGACATATAGGCAAAAATGTGAGTATATAAATATACATTCAAGTCATCATAAATACTTTTGTAAACAAAAAATATATGTGATATATTGTAAAAAAACATATAACAAGACAATTTATTATTAAAAGTGTATTAATCCAAAAATATATTAAATGATCAAATCAAATAATAAAACATTTTAAAAACAACAATGTATCTTGTGCCTAATTTAAGCAACAGCAAATTGCATGCCCTGATGGATGAAAATGATGGTCATATGAATTTCTAGTTTTGTTACTCAATGTATTCCTATTAATGGTGGAGTATTATACATGTGTATTTTTAAATTACATTTTTAATTTGAGCACCTTAACCTGACTCAGAGTTAGCCTATCTAGACGATTCTAAAGTACTGATTATGGTTATTACCAATAACAAGAGTGATCTATATAGAATCTTGATTATATTCTTAGAGGTGTGTACTAATTTTTGGTCATAATGAATATTTTGTAGGGATATGAAAATGAATCCCAATAAAAGGATTCCACATAAACGCCACACTATACACAATTTTATTAATTGTAATACCACATTTGTAGTGTATCTCATCAATTGTGGCTGTGGGAAGAGATATGTTGGTAGGACCACAAGGGCACTAAAAATTAGGATGCAAGAACATTGCAGGTTGATACGTAAAAATGATAAGGAACACCCTGTATCAAAACATTTTTCGGAATGTGAACAAGGCGGCATCAGTAACTTCTCATTTGTGGGTATTGAGAAGATAATCAGAAAAGAAAGAGGGGGTAACATTGTAAAAACATTAGACTGTAGATAATCCTATTGGATATTCACATTAAGAACAAGGTTCCCTGAGGGAATAAATATAGAATGGAACATTAACCATTTCCTTAAATGAATGTAATGGTTTCGGGTAAAACATTATATATACCATACCTTAAATCTATAAATAGATGAGAGAAACATAACTAAGTCCTTTTATTGGGATTCATTTTCATATCCCTACAAAATATTCATTATGACCAAAAATTAGTACACACCTCTAAGAATATAATCAAGATTCTATATAGATCACTCTTGTTATTGTTGGTAATCATAATCAGTACTTTAGAATCGTCTAGATAGGCTAACTCTGAGTCAGGTTAAGGTGCTCAAATTAAAAATGTAATTTAAAAATACACATGTATAATACTCCACCATTAATAGGAATACATTGAGTAACAAAACTAGAAATTCATATGACCATCATTTTCATCCATCAGGGCATGCAATTTGCTGTTGCTTAAATTAGGCACAAGATACATTGTTGTTTTTAAAATGTTTTATTATTTGATTTGATCATTTAATATATTTTTGGATTAATACACTTTTAATAATAAATTGTCTTGTTATATGTTTTTTTACAATATATCACATATATTTTTTGTTTACAAAAGTATTTATGATGACTTGAATGTATATTTATATACTCACATTTTTGCCTATATGTCATTTTATTATAATATAGCTTACTGCCTTCCAGCCCATTCAATATCATTTATTTTATTGATTTTTTGTGTTTCATACCTCAATCCCCTGTCCTCTGTTCCCTGACAGGGATTGATTTAATTAATTATTTAAGTCGTGAATCCATTGCGCATGCGCGGACCATGGAGGAGGGGGAATCACCACGCATTGGCCAGAGGCGTGTTTCAGCACGAAGACCCGCCCGGAGGGGCGTATGTCTCCTGCTGTATACACAGCTGGCATGAGCAGTGGGATGCCTGACATTCTGGCGCCGCGCGCATGCGCGGGGAATGGATAAGGAAATAAGTTTATTCACAGTGTCTGGCGCCGCGCGCATGCGCGAGGATCAGTATAACCATAGAGTTTACCATAGAGTTTGGCGCCGCGCGCATGCGCGAGGACCACGATTTTTATTGGTTAAAACGCAATTATGACGTCACGATTGGCGCGAAAATCAGGCAGTCAGCTGTATTTAAATTGTTGTTTTTAATATGCACAGCACTTCTTGATAAAGTTCCTTTGAACGAAACGCGTTGAAGGTTTGCTGTTGTCCCACACCATGAATTATTAATAAAGGACTATTTTACTGCAAGACCTGCTCCTCCTCATTACTGCTGTGCGCTGCACACCCCTGCTTTAGTCACACTAAGTCTGCTACTTGGTCTGAGCCTCCCTGAGACTAGCCTGTGCTGACCCCATAAGCATTTCCAACTGGTCCCTGAGATTTACCACATACTATTGCACGGAAGCATCAGTATTGATAGGCTCCCCTTCCCAACCCTCACGGAATATGTCAAGAGGTTCCCGGACCCTGCGACCATATAGCAGCTTGAAGGGAGAGACCCTGGTAGATTCTTGCAGTACCTCCTCGGTATGCAACCAGCAAGTGCTGTAAGTGAATCTCGCACTCTGTTCCTTCAACCTCTATAAATGCTCGAAGCATCTGCTTCAGGGTCCCATTGATCCTCTCACATAAAGTGTTTGTCTGGGGGTGATCAGGGGTTGTGCGCTGGTGCTCCACTACGCACAAAACCCAGAAACCTTGTAACAATTCATGCATGAATTGTGACCCTTGGTCAGTTAGAATCTCACTAGGGCAACCTACTCTAGTTAAAATGTCTACCAATGCTTCTGCTCCTGCCTAGCATTGACGGTGGCAAGTGTCACAGCTTCAGGGGTCCTGGTAGAATAACCTACTACCATGAGTATGTAATGCTTGCCAGATCAACAGGTGGTTCATTAGGGGTCCCACTATGTCTATAGCTACCCGCAGGAAAGGTTCCCCAATTACCTGTAACAGGTTCAGGGGTGCCTGCACATGATCACCCGCCTTACCTACTTGCTGGCAGGCATCCCTGGCGTGGCAGAACTCTGGCACTGCCCCATATGCCCCCAGCCAGTAACAACGCTGCAACAGCTGGGCTCTCATCAGAGAGACACCCTGATGCCCCACTAGTGGCAATGAGTGGGCTACTTGTAACAACTGTTGCCTATACTCCCTCGGTACCACTGTCTCCCACCAGTCCAAACCCTGTCTGAACCAAGAGATACTGGCTCTCTATACCAGAGCTCACAGTGACATAAGAATTGGCCTGACCCACTGTCTGAGTTAGCCTCAGATGCCCGGAGCCTTATGCTCTCCAGGCTGGGATCAGCCTTCACTGTTTCCCTAAACAGTGTTTCTAATTTCTGCCACCCACCCTTAGTCTCTAAGAGGGAATAGGGACATGTAAAGGAGAAGGAAAGTCAGCACACTGTTGCGACTCAGTCTGGCTTACCTGCCTGGTCTCCTCAGAGACCCCTGGAACTGTTGGTCCCAAATGCAGGGGGACTGCGAGATCTTCAAAAGGACTCCTAATCTCGGACTCCTGGTAATCGCTGCAACAGGAGACAGTTCTGTTGTAAACACGCATGTAACATGCCCCTAGGACCTCAGCATCTAACCCGGGCAATACCCCCACCTACCTCATGCCACGTCCGGCACCCTAATCAAAAAAGACTCAGGCCGCCTGCAGGGACCGCAATCCACCATCTGGCACGAGCACCTGCATCCCGGTGCCCGGGAACAGATCTTCTGGTCTTACCATCTCAGGTTAGACCAGAGTAACAGTGACACCGGAGTAAAGCAAGCCCGCTGCTTGGCAAGCTCCAATGGTCACTTGGCACAAAGGTGCCTGCTGGGCATCGCTGGATAGCATTTTGACTGGTGCAACCTGATGTCCCTCCATCTCTGCTGCTTGTCACCTGGGGACAAGTGTACATTCCTCAGTCAAAGTCCCTCTATGGGTTGGTTGGCGGCTGCACTTAGTTCCTCTAGGGTTGCCAGTCACACACGGGCGACCGGTTTTGCATCTAAAGCGCATTCCCCCTTGGTAGGGGTATCGGACCTCGCAGGGTCCTGACAGACTGGCTTTATCTGACCAGTCTGGGCTAACTGGGAGCACCTCTGCTCCTGGTGAAATTCTGCAACCTTGTGTGCGCTTCCCGTTTTTGCAGACGTTACTGTCCATTGAGGTATGCTCTTGGCTGCCCTAGCCGGTGTGGCCAAGTCCTAGGCAGTCCTCTGTGCCCAAAGGGTAAGAATTGCAGCAATTCTGAGCATAGGGATACCACTAGCCTCTGGGGCTACTGTGGCTGCACTCCCTATATCTGCTTCCACAACAAGATCCATGTTGATGCCCGCTCCCTCCCCTTGTCCTTCCACTTTCACCAGGGCTGGGCTAGTGGGCTCTGCAACTGCAAGTGAGCTTTTGGCTCCCCTGGCCAGTGTGGCCATGATCTGGGAAACCTCCTCTCCCCAAGAGGCAAGGCGTGCGACAAGTCCAGGGGTGAAGAGTCCGTTAGCCACTGGGGCTACCTCTGCTTCACTCCCTGGAACCAGTTCCTCAACAATAGCCATGTTGATGCTCACTCCCATGTCCTTGCGTCTCTCCCAGTGCTGGAATAACCTCCTGCACCCTGGGTTGACTTGTGCTCACTGCAAATGTAGCTGAGGATGTATATCCCTCCAGTGAAGCACTGCTGGCTTCACTTGATTCCCATTTCTCCTGGAGCAAAGTCTTTGCTCCTCTGTCTGTCAGTAACCTGCAGCTCTTACACCAGGCAACATATCTGGTTCAGTACCAGGACTGGTATCGGCCTGATGTTTTGTCCATGTTCGCCTGATGGCACTAAACTAAGTGACACTGAGAACCTGCACTTTCTCTGCTTTGTAAAACGTGTGTAAGTTACCTTTTGGTTTTGATGGCTCGCAATATCAGAGTTCCTCTTTATGTTGCAAGACCCCACAGGATTTTACAACAAAGGATCAATGATCACACACGCTGCCACCAGTAAATAAGCCTGTCACGGGAGACCAGGTACTTACACATTTATACCGGGATCATATCCCTGAGCAAAGCCAATAAGTAAAATAAATTGTAATTTATTTCGTAGAAACAGGCAAACACACAATGGATTACAATAGATAGAAGAAAAAATACTTACTGTGGGTTTGGGGTTGAATAACGAACTTTACTGATCACCCTGGTAGTGGGAACTCCTGGGTTAACGTCCTCTTTAGCTTAGTAGGACTGGATATTGATTCTTGCATGTAGGCCATAATGGCCCCTACGTCTACCTGCAAGTGAGTCTTTTTCCAATCCTCACGGATAGTAGCAGGATTTATAATTTTTTAACTAGGACTCACCTGACTGTAACAAATGCTGTCGGCCAGGGTTCTCAGCCTCTCTGCCCTGAAGCTCCGATCGACGCGCCCTAGGGGGTAGTAAGATAAAGGCCCATGCGACCGGTTAACCCCCGAGGATCCGACGGAGAGTGCTGGTGGGGGTGTAGGTAAAGCAGCAGGAGCTGCATGTGTGGTCGGACGCTCACTCTAGGCTGCATTTGCATCTAAGAACGCAGTGGCATGTGATTCCAGACGCGCGCTTGGCGTGCGGGCGCGTGCACTACATTCACACCAGCGGGGGCGCGCACAAGTGCCAAATTCATCAACTGGGCTGACGTCAGAGCGACAGCACACAGCGGGTGAAGTAGCTCTGTTACTGTTACTGCAGCATGGATTGCTCGTCAGACAGAAGAAGCCAGCTACAAGATACTGAGGACAGTATAGAAGCTGGAGGAGCTAAAGGGTCGCTATCCAAGATTAAGCGAGTCCTTAGATTAGTGTTATAGGAATGAGAGTTTATTTTATGCAATTACAGGAATTATATCTAGTTTAATTTTTTTAAATTGGTGCTATGGTTACTCAACCAAAAGAAGTAACCTCTAAAGGGGCGATTGAGTCCCTGCACCAAAAGAAAAAGGCGGCTAAAAAGACAGTGGTGTGCGGCGTGTGAAAAGTCAGCTTTAGAGGGAAAAAAGCTTTGCGCAGACTGCCTTAAAGCAGCTGCAGGGGACTCAAGTGAGCAGATGAATACCTTCTTAGTCTGGATGAAGGATACAGTTAAACAGTCTGGAGTCTGCTTATAGCAAGCAGTTAAACTCAGAAAAGGTCAAGGTCTCAGACTAGCCTGGATAAAGGGAGAGGGTCATCATCGGACGAATCAGAGATAAGATGTTATCAGGTGTCAGAAGGGGCGTTTGGTTCATCTTAGTATGAGATGCAAGAGGAAGAATCAGAATTTGATTTAGAGATGGTGGATCCTCTACATACAGTAAAGGCAATACGAGAAGCGTTAGAGTTAGAGGATACAGAAGAAATAACTTAGAGAAAGGATAAGTTATTTGGAACAAAAGAAAAACAGAGTTTTTCCGGTTCACCAAGTAGTTAAGGATTTGATACAGATAGACTTATCCCGTCCAGACGGAAAATTAAATGTTCCCAGAAAATTTAGTAAAATGTATCCCTTCGCTCAGGAGGAGGTTCAATTCTGGGATGTTAGTCCAAATATTGACGCAGCAATCACCAGAATATCAAAGAAGACAACTATACCCATAGAGGAAGCAGCAACTCTTAGGGATGCTATGGAAAAGAAGATGGATAGCGTTCTAAAAAAAGCTTATGTAACAGCAGGTATAGCATGTAAACCAGCAATATCAACAACGTCAGTGTCGAGCAATGAGGGTATGGATTTCTAATACTGGATGACTGAAAAAAGGAGTGAAGAGAACTTCTGTTTTAAAGGCACTGTCAGAAGTCAGATGGGCAGCAGACTACATAGCTGAAGCCCACGCTGGATGGAGTAAGATTGACAGCCAAGTAAAACCCCTATTTGTCCACTTATTGTCTTGCAGTATTTGCATGTTGCATATTTCCCAGAGCGTTGGTCTGTAAAGTATGCTTGATTTAACCATTCGTCACCTTTGGTGATGGCAAGGAGAGAGCTGTGGCTCAGGCAATGGATGGCAGATGCAGCATCCAAGAATACTGTGTAACTTGCCTTTTGAAGGAGAATTCCTATTTGGGAATAAACTGGATGCAATTATAATTAAGGCAACAGGAGGTAAAAGTACCATTTTACCCCACGAGAGTAGGAATAGAAGATATGGTTCTACATTCCAGCAGACGGATAGAAATCAGTACAGAGAAACAAGGACATGTCGGCCTGGGAGTCCACTCTCAAGACGGGCGACATAAAGAGGCGGACAAGTAACATTTTTTGTGGCACCAGGGGGAGAGTGTCATTTCCCAGAGAGAAATTTGCATGAAGGTCAAGGGGCCCAGCAGTTTCCTGTTGGAGGAAGACTGATTCAATTCGGAGAAGCATGGGCCCAATCAATAGAGGACAGGTGGGTACTATAGACCATTTATTTCGGGTACCAATGGAATTCGAGAATATACCAAGAAGAGAGATATTCCTAACAGAGTTTAGTCAAGGGAAAAGGTAAGACAAATGAGAACTGTCTTGAAGCAATTATTACAGTCTAAGGTAAGAGGGGAAAAGGGATTTATGCCAAAATCTTCCTGGTAGAGAAAGCATCAGGAGATTGCAGAGCAGTCTTAGATCTAAGAACCGTGAATACTTTTTTACGAGTAAGGAAGTTCAAAATGATCTCCCTAAACATCATTCAGGAAGTAAAGCCAGGAGATTGGATGATATCAATAGATTTAAGAGATGTCTACCTACATATCCCTGTGGCACGGAGACATCAAAGATTTCTCAAGTTTGCAATAGGCTAGCGACATTATCAATATACGGCGCTACCATTTGGACTGGCGACCTCTCCCAGAACGATGGCAAAATTATTGTCCCTGTTGGTCGCAGAGCTAAGAAAACAGGGTGTGGAGATGTATCCATATCTAGATGATATTCTGGTGAAATCGCAAAGTCAGGGAAAACCTATACAAGACAAAGACATGGTCATACAGTATCTTTTCTAAAACAACATGGTTGGCTTATCAACACTGACAAAAGCCATCCTAGTGCCAACACAGTCCTTGAAATTCTTAGGGGTCGAGTTCCTCACAGCAGAAGGAGAAGTGAGATTACCATATGGAAGGAGTCGAGACATCGCACTACAAAAAAGAAAGCTCAGAACAACGAGCAGATCTTCAGCATGAAACTGGATGAGGCTTCTAGGAAAGTTTACGTCAACGTTAAAAGTGGTAAACTGGGAAGGTCTGCATATGGGACCATTGCAACAATATTTCCTACAACAGTGGAACAAAGATCCCAAAGATGCAGGGCAAAATATTCATATATACCAACACACAAAGAGAGAACTAAAGTGGTGGGAAAGTACCCAGAACCTGGTAAAAGGATGTACGTTACATCAAACAGAATGGGTAACAATTACAACAGATGCAAGCAGCGTAGGTTGGGGAGCCTAGATGGGAGATTTTTTGGTACAATGGTCTTGGACCAACCAATAACACCTACCGTCAAACCTATTGGAGCTGAAGGCAGTGCAGAAAGCGCTGAAGCATTCCAGAATCAGATAAAGTATGGCAATATACGAATACAATCAGACAACAGGGCGGTAGTAAAATATATCGCCTTACAAGGTGGAACAAGAAGCAAAAGACTGATGAATCTAACATCAGAGATCCTGACATTGGCAGAAGGCTATGTTACAGAGATAAGAGCCATACATATTCCAGAGCCAGAAAATATTACTGCAGATTTTCTCAGTCGCAACCTAATCCATCCAGGAGAATGGGCATTAGATAACCAAGTGTTCCTAAGGTTGGTAGAATGGTGGGGGAAGCCAGAGATAGATCTAATGGCTACACATCAAAACTGAAAGGTGGAACATTACTGTGCAAGGCATTTCCATCCAAGTGCAAAACACGTAGACGCCCTCAGCTTCAAATGGCAATTCCAGCTGGCTTATATGTTTCCCCCAATTCCCCTCATTCCAAGGACAGTGAGGAAAATCAGGGCAGATCAGGCAGAAGTAATAATGGTGGTACTATATTGGCCAAGAAGACCATGGTTTGCACATCTCGTAAATATGGCAATAGATACACCATGGCACATACCAAATATATTGGTCCTTGTTGTATCAGTTCCTTGATTTCACCCAGACCCCAAGCAATGGGCCTTGGAGGCTTGGAGATTGAGTGGGAAACACTAAGAGGAAGGGGATGTTCAGACAGAAAAATGAAAACCCTGTTGGAAGCAAGGAAAAAATCTACATCAGTTATATTACTGTATTTGGTTATGCTTCAGAGACTGGTGTGAAACAGAGTTTTTTACCCCCAAAGATTGTGACATTAGTGGAGTTCCTACAAGAAGGCTTTGAGAAGGGTCTCCGTCTTTGTTCACTGAAGGTACAAGTATCCGCTTTATTGGCACTGTTAGGCCTCGGGCATGAAGCACTGACCCGTGCTGAGGCGCGCTCTCACTTACCAGTGAGTCCATGCAGCCGCAATGAGAGCGGCTTTAGCAGGGGCTTCCGCAAGCGTGCGGAAGCGAAGGTCTTATCCAAATTTTTGTTTAAAGCGCTTAAGGGAGCGCAGGGCCGGTCACGTGAGCGGTTCGCCCAATGAGGGTGAACCAGCTCCGGGACGTCACTGGCCCGCCCCCCGACATGCCCCCGGACGGCGCGCTAACAAAGTCCAGGGAAAGCACCCGCTTTCCCTCAGCCTCAGCGTGCCTCCGCGCGGCTCTTGCAACCCTGGACGCAGCTTTAGAAAGAAATCTAGCAGCTGAAAGGCTCATCGTCTGTTTTCTACAAGCAGTCAAGAGGTTAAGACCACAAATTAAGAATAAAGTACCAGCGTGGGATCTATCTTTAGTTCTGGACGTTTTGACTATGCCTCCTTTTGAACCTATAGAAGAAATAGGATTGAGATTTTCATGGAAAGTGGCATTCCTAATAGCAATTACTTCATCAAGGAGAGTAGGAGAATTATAGGCCTTATCTTGTAAAGAACCGTTCCTAGTCATCCACCAGGATAAAGCAGTGAGCTTGAAAGTCTATATTGAGAGGGTGCAAGAAGTAAGAAGATCAGATAGACTGTTTGTCATTCCAGAAGGATGGAGGAGGGGACAAGCAGCATCCAAGGTGACGATATCTAAATGGATAGTGTTGTGCATCAGGAAAGCATACGAAAGCAAAGGACAAAATACACCTTTGAATTTGAAAGCACACTCAACAAGGGCCATGGCCACTAAGTGGGCATTTAAAGCACAGGCGTCACCAGGACAAATATGCAAAGCAGCAGTGTGGTCCTCATTTAACACATTTATGAAGCATTACAGATTAGACATTCAGGCACTAGCTGACGCAAGCTTTTGTCGGAAAGTACTACAGTCTGTAATAAAATAAAGTGGAAAATATAATTAATAAAGGTTGAAAATTATTTCGGCATTGAGTTTTTTTGTGTATCCTTACCGAAAGTTATACTGCTGGGGTATGTCCAAGGAGTGCCCACTGCCAGGGTGATCAGGAAAGGAGAAAATTTAAACAGTTTACCGTCATTTTCTTTTCCTGGAACCATGGCAGTGGGCACATAGAGATTAGGCATACATAGGGAGGGTAACTATGTCCCACTGCCATGGTTCCAGGAAAAGAAAATTACGGTAAGCTGTTTAAATGTTCTCCTTTCCTGATTGAAACAAAGTCTTTAACTAGTGCGTTGGTTGAGCCTCCAGCAGCTCCCGCACTTTCCACTCTAAATGGCACTGAAAGTGGTGGGACTTGGAAGCTTTTCTGCTTAAAGTCCTGAAGCTGTTTCCTTGCTGTCTCCGCAAGGCTTCTTTGGGTCGGTCCGACCCCTCCGTGAAGGTTACACACTTTGGACCTTGGAATCACAGGTCGGATCGGTGTTCTGAGCTCTTAGGAATCTGCACTCTGGGCAGGCTACTAACTTTTTTATAACATTTGCTAAGTCAGTCACATAGCAATAATGCCAACCCATTTAGAGAGAACTTTACCTCTAGCCACTCAAATGCTTGCCAGTCTTGTAAAACCTGGCACCTCTTGCTTCAGCATGGCACTGGGCATGTGCGAAGAAACGCCATCTCGCCTACTTGTCATGCAGAGGCCAGGTGCCTCTCAGTCTATGGAGGTGACTACTTGCCCAGATGGCCTGCAATCCTCTCAGGATTTAGACACTTAACCCCGCTATCCTGTTTAGATGGCTTTAACACCTCTGCCAGCATGTGTGACTTTGATCTACTGACATGGGATTAGACTCACTGGCAACAAAGCCCAGGTGGCCAGGAGCCCCCCCCCCCTCTCTGTCCCTAAGATGAAAGACCCTGCCTGCTTTAATGTATAAAGTAAAACATATTTAAAACACTGCTGCTTAATAAAATATACTTTTATAACTCGGGAAGCACTGCTTCCCGAGTTACAGGCCCCAGTATGGGGTGCCGGTATCTCCTTCACGTTTGAAATTAATGCGATTCAGCTCTGGAAACCCTTGCTACAATAATGTTATTAAAATAAAAGCCCCGCAATTGCCTGTTAGAGGCACCCAGGGAGAGTGACTGATTCATTCTTAGTGCGAGTCTCCTACAGACAAGTGCAGCCCGGTAGGATTAACATAGCTCGAGTCCCATTCAAATGCATGGACCACCGCTGTTTTAATCTGATGGCCATTACAGCCTACTGTGGACTGTGCTGCAGAATGTCTCCGATATGCTCTAGAACTTCCCGCCGACTCTGGACCATAAGGAAAGATGCTATCTGTACTGAATTTCTGCTAGTGTCTTAAAGCTGAATAAACTTTCACTGTCTTTTTCCTATACCTATTGGTTGAGATTGATGACATACTTTGTTTTGTTACTATACACAATCTATTAATTATACTTGATCAAAGTACAATACTACTGAGTAGGTATATATTGATATGAGTATTCAAATAAAAACAAAAGTTTCATTGTGTATAGTACTTACTGGCTTGATTGCATCACAGTCTTACAATAGATGCATGAAGCAAATAAAGTGTACTGCGCCATATTTCACATCCTAAATTATTGAGGGACTAGCACCATGCACTGGCAATGTGTTGGTGATTATGTACTGAACTATTGGCTGTTAAGAAAACAAATGTTTGGCTTTGAGTGACCTTGTCCCCCTACAGGATGCAAGAAATATATAATTGTGGTATTACTACCTGAAACAATGTAAATCAAAAAAGAAAAACATGGCATTTGTATCCATTTGGCCGATAAGAGCCTGAATAGCTGTTTTAAGACTAGGTAGAATCCCCCCATGGTATTCTATTGCTTGGAATTCCCATGGCTAGGGATGGGCCAGTTTTTTCACAGGCTTAGGAGAACTTGGTGAATTTTACCCCTTCGCATTGCAAAAAAGTTTGATTCAATTCAGAAGTTTGCAACAAGTGTGCTTAATGCTAAAAAGTCAATGGCCATTGACTTTTCACCTAATTGTGCTTAGTCGTGGTTTTGAAATCAGCTCAAACTTACAAAAAATATTTTTAAAAGTCGCAGTGCTGCTACTCCACCATTTTACAGAAGAGAAATAGCAACAAAAAAAATTGTAACAATTGGGGCTTTTTCATAAAAAATATTGGCTTCAAAAATACTAGTGAAATATTTGCTGGTTTGCGATTTTTATGAAAGTTTGTCCGAACCTGCAGAGAAGCGAATGTCCTCACATTAGTACATCTTTACTTAAAATACATTGCAGCAACTGTTTGTATTTAAGCTGAGATGTTTTGTTACTATGTTTACATTGCTAGTACGGTATGTTCAATTCTGATGTTACTGCCCGGTTTTCAACTCTCTTGCCTTAGGCAATATCCAGCCTTCAGATGTTTTAATCTTTTTACGGCTGTGAATGGTCTCTAGGTGGTTACCTGGTAACACTGTGTAATGGACCCCGGTGCACTAAGCAATGAACTTATAGCACCATTTAATTTACCTTTTTCTTTGTTTCAGTGTGTCAAAAGGAGATTTGGTACAGTATATATTGGGTTTTAATTATGGGGTTACCATGATGGTCACCATGCAGGCCATCGTGTTAATGGGCATGATGGTATCTGGTTCATCTTCCGCTGTGTCATGGAAAAGCAATATGTTTCCTGGAGCTCATTAAAGTTGTTTTCATGGCTTTCCTATTAACGGTAACTCTCAAGCTGCAGTTTTCCAGGAAAATTGGATTGTAGCACAACCCCTGTTACAGGAAAGTAAATGACCAACATCTGTACCTGTTTATATTTTTTGACTAGATCTAAAATTCACTAATATGTTGACATTGTCTAGTGTCTGCCTGAATGTCTCATGCATTATCACTCAAGGCAAGGAAAGAAGTACTCTTTGGATGATTTCCAAGTCATTGGGGAAATAAGTAGCTCAAGAACTATAGCTTGACACCTGATGAATTGTCACAATAGGCTTTTGTTTCATAGTAGATTATAGGGCCCATCCCAGGAAATTATACTGCTGTTGGCTAACTTCAACCTTTTAGCATCACCCATGTCCCCTCTTGAGACACGAGGAGAAAGGATCTGAGTTCCTGCAAGCTACAAAGATGTTGTTTACATTCCAAAAGAGTACACAACCTATAGGTCTATTGTGTTCTTAAAATGCTTTGCTAATGTAGCCCTTTTTGTGAACCGCCGGACCCACCCAATCTCACATTGGCCCCTCGTGGTCTAACCGGTTCCTTTCCCTGCAACACACCTGCTCTAAGGGACTACTGGTAACTGCATAACACCTGTGGCTCCAGGAGATCTGAGCCTCCGCTAGCTGGGAGCCTGGGGAAACCCTTACCATTACCTGGTGCAGCGCCTCCACTTACCCAGGATCCCCGTTATGAAAGATAGCCCTGGGTAAGAAATACAATAACACTCATAGATATAAAACAAGAACTAACACTTTACTTGAGAACATATAACACAGTACATAACATCACATAACCTTATGCTCTATCCGCATCACCTCGGCCCAATGTCTGGTGTTCCCACCCAGTGTCCTGTGATCCCCCACACCCAATGTCCCGTACTCCTACAGAGGTCGTGGGTGACTGCGCAGTCACTAAATTAAGCTAGGGCCCAGTTGGTGCACTTATATACTTCAGAGGTACCTTCCGAGCACTCCGATGCTCGGGCCTGCAACTCTCTTCTAAAAGGGTCAGACGTCCGTCTGATCCTATCCAGGTACTTCTCTCCGTGGACCCCAACGAGGGTCCCACCGCTTCCCGGGAACTCAACCGAATCACGGCAACACCAACCGCATCACGGGACAGCAACCGCCGCTATCCCTAACTAACCCTATCAGGACAGGAACCCTAACCTAGGGCCTGTCCCTGATGAACCGCAACCTGGGATGGCTTGGGGAAAACTCCTAGGGCCTGTGGAACAATAACCTGCCCCCTCCCCTAGCTACCCAGTCCTATCTGTATCTACTCTAGCTACTCGCTACTCCTAACACCTGCAGCAGACACACAGCTCACACTGTCAGCCTGCAGGTATTCACACACGCTGCACACACTGCGCCCAGCACATGCAGCGACACACACACAGAACGATACACACCATTCACTGGAACCCGCAGCAAATCCACTGCTCGCACGCTGTGCCTATTTGCCAGTGCGCACAGCCCTATCTGCTGTGGCACTGCCAAACTGCACCTTCCGCACCTAAGGGTAACCTCCTTATCTAGGGCCGTCCCTCTTCAGTTACCCCCTGCCCTTACCGGGAATTGGGGCCTGCCTGGGGACCTAAGGAGAACCCTTACCTGGTGCAGGAGCCACGCGCTCCCTACACCCTTCCTACTCCTTCCTTCTCCTCTGCCTGACTGACGCATGCAAAGCCCGGGAAATGTATCTATATTCCCGGGCTGAGCTTCCTCCAGCCCTATTGGCCGCAAGGGAGCACCTGACCTCTGTCTCCCTATGCCTGCCCTCGCGCGATCTCTCCCTAGCTCTGGGGATCCTACCTGCGCATGCGCGACCTGTCTGGAGCCTTCCCTGCGCTGGCCACCTACTGCGCATGCGCGAACTAACGCGCAATGGCGGCGCCCTCTGTACAAGCCGCCGAGCCGGTGGCAACGCGATCGCGGCCCTAGCAACGGCCCGATCGCGTCCCCGGCAACCGGCCTGCACCGCAACACCTAGCGCTGCTCCCTGCACTGGCCCCCACCCTCGCGAAGTGCCGGCGGGTCCGTCGCAGCCTCCGGCGGCACCCGCTACCACACGGCACTCGCGGAGAGGGGCCAGAAAGCTCAAATTTACCTCGGGGCTACACTAATAAGTCAAAGATTAATTTATCACTTATATACACCTCCTCTTAATTTCCCTTTTCTAAAATGAAATCATGCTTTGTTTATTTTTACAATCTGTGACTCAGGAAGGTATATTACGTTGGGCCAAAGAAAGATGTTGTCTCTGCATATTGATTTTTAGTCAGTGATTGAAGTGTGTTTCTCTTCGGGAGTGTGTCCTGGAACAGGATTACACATTTTCTGTGTCCCTTTGCAGCTTTCAAGTAAACTGTTTCCCTAGTTAAGCTGCATGCTTTTCTCCTGTTCCAGCAGCTAGCTGCATGTGTGAAATGCAACATTATTGCTACACATGCCCTTTACACAGCCCTAGTTGGTTGTCCTGACAACCTTCCAATCTTCATAGCCAGGAGGTTGGTTTAGCCCTGCTTGCTCCCCTGTCTTTCTGAGTTATAGTGGTCCTTGGACTGTTCCTGCCTGCCACAGGAAAGCATCTTTCTTTTCACTACAACCCCCTGCAAGGCTATCCTTGTTTACCTTCCCCCATACCAAGGCACCTTCATCATGAGAAGCACTCTCTCACTACATACCACCATCAGCAAGTACCTTTTATATTTCTGTGGACTCCCCCAATAAAGTTTAAGAAAATAGAAGGACTTTGTGTGCTTTCTAAAGGGGATGAGTTAAATCACTGGAATCATTCTACATGTGACCCTTGTTCCAGAAGAGTGCATAGAACACTACTTTTATTATTTAGACAGTGGTGCTCAACTCCACTTCTCAAGACCCATGTGACAGGCGGGGGTAACCAGGCTCTCAAAGGACAAGCCAGTTTTGGTTACCCTTGATCTGTGTATAATGGTCCAAGAGAGTTGACTCTTGGGCCCAGTAACAATGAACAATTCTGTTGTACTGTATGTACGGGCATGCCAGTAAGCAGGGATTGCTAGGGTATGAGTTTCAAGGTTTTTTTTTCCCGGAGGAACCGTTAACAAAATGTGCCAAGGAGGTTGGGGTCTGGAGTTCTCAGTTCCCCTATAAATGTACCCGGGAATAATACCTGATTCTCGGATACATGTAGGCACATTGTCCCGGCAATATCTCCCCTTCAAAACGCAAGTGAGTTCAGCACAGCCCAGAAAGGAGAATGAGGCACAGGGATAAAACTTGTATTACTGTGGCTGAGGGAATCCCTAGATAAAGGGTGGTACCCCAGCTAGTGCCAAGGTGACCCACAACCAGTATAGGGTTTATGGGTGCCCCAACCGTATATAAGGTTGAGGGGGGACTCTCAGAGTCCGGACTGAGTCCAAGAGACAGTGTGTGGGGGAATAAGGCAGAAAGAAATAAAACTACAACATTTTTCTGTCCTCTGTCCCCCAAGACTCAGAAGAGTAGTAAAATATACTTTAATAATAATGTACTTTTTACTTTTGGAACCGATGTCCAGATAGGCTGCCTGAGCTAACCCATAGGCGTCGGTAAGTCTGCTGGATATCGGAGTTCAAAGCAGTGAGAGGATACCCAGAGGTGTGAATAGCATTTGGTCAGCGGGGAAAGATGGAGTATCAGGTCCGAAGATCAATGATAGTCCTCTAGGCTGCCACTTAATCTGCCAGACCTGGTGGAGCCTGCCCAGCGGGTGGTATTGAGATAGCCAGGCAGAGAGGTGGCAGGTTTGCGCATGTCTCTTGGCTATTTCGGATTTCCCGCTGACCCGGCATTTCTAACCGGCTTGGCTCTGATTTGGCAGCTTGGGCATTTTCATACACATTGATTGGCTGCTGAGTTTTATGAATGAAACTCAGAATACTATAAGAATCATTGAGACTATCAGATTTGTAGTCTCCGGTAGTAAGAGCGCTGGTAGGCTTTTCAAAGTTGCTTCCATGCGAATAGCTGAGCAACTGGCTTTGATTTCAAGTAGCGGGGGTGTATGGAACTTTATGCTGATTTGGGTTCCAGGAGATTCTGGGCTAAGTCCAGGTCAGCGTAAAACTCACCCAAAGAGTTCCCTGCATCTAGGAAAGTCTAGTTTTCGACCCCAGTCCCAAAGTGTCGTTTTGTCTGTATTTTGTGTATCATTGTGTGTAAGCGAATTATACCGAATAAATTACAATTTATTTCATTACCTTGTTTTGCTCAATGAATGATCCCGGTAAAAAGGTGTAAATAACCTTGTCTCCCGTGACACCCCCAACAAGTCAGATTTGAAGGATATCCCAGCTTCAGCACAGCTGACCTTGATGACTGGAGTTGAGCCCCACTGATTTATAACTTCTAAGTAGAACTACTTTTTATGTACGCTTTTACATTTGAAAAAGAAATAAATATATATATAAGATATATATCTATATATCTATATATCTATATATCTATATATATCTTACTATTTTTGTAGAATAAATGTTCTATTAATATTCCTGAAATATATTTGGTTCAATAGGTTTAAAACAGTTTTTAAAATCAGGTAGAGTACTATACCTCTGCTTTGTATGCCTCTAAGGCCCGGGTGCAATAAGGCTCCTTCAGGCAAACCTAAGTTAACCTTGCATTAATAGAAACGTTGTACCCACTAAAGACAATAATGCAATGATAAGCCATGTTTTCTCCTCGAAAGGACATAACTTTAACATTGGCAGATGTTATTAATAATGAGATGCAAATGATATGCAAATGAGACATTATCATATAATCTCCTATTCATTAAAGTCTGTTAAAGCAGCAATACAGGCTTTTAAAAAAGTTTTTATTACAGGATTCATTCAGGGGTCTCCTGCTTCTAGAGATTCCTCTGTAGCAGTGCTAGTATCTCTGTGTATTTTAAATGTCCCGATTGCGCGGGAAAATTGGAAGCTGCACTGGATCATGTTGTCATGGGAGACCAGGACTCTTTAATGGGATCAAGCACCAGACCGGACACAGAAATCAAATAAACGTATATGCTGACAGGAGCCAGCAGGCACAGCACAATATCACTAACAGAGCTATATTCACTCAGGGAATACAGGGGAATCCTAGCAGTTCTAGGTGCCCGGCACCACGAAATGGGTTAACGGGCACAGCTTCCACTCCACTAGGCGAACAGAAACTCCAGGCAGTGCTGGATTCAAAATTTAGGCAGGCAAGTTTAAATCTCCCTCTTGGAACAGCAGGTAGCCTTGGTTTCAGGTGTCTGTGGCACAACCTCAGAGTACACCACTTAGTCCATCTCCATGCTAGCATCTGCAAGTTCTGGGAAGCTGAGATCGGCTGCCCCTTTTCTAGATTCCCCACCTCCATAGGAAATCATGGACAATGGGCAGCAACCAATCACAGCTCTCCTCTGGCCAATCCATGTTCTCAATTTTGACTTGATACCTCTTGATGAGATAGGCACCTGTCTAGGCAGTCAATCGCTCCCACATAAGAGACCGGCCCATCCCAACATTCCTTGGTCCTCAACTCCCTCATGGAACCAGCTACACCCAGATCACAAAGAAACACATAGTTACACAAGCACAAATACATTTCACAGAAAATAAAGGTTACACATATACATTCACCTAATATATTTGTCCAGATGAGCCACAATAGGATGTATATACTGGACAACCCTAAATATTCATCCGGACAGCAGTTCAATGGCTGGGCTTCACCTTTTATTATAAGAGCCTCATTGCCATATCATCACACATCTCCTTTTAAGCCAAGGGTTCTGGGACGACAACAGCCTGATTGGCTTGAGCCCCAAGAACGAGGCCAAATGTGGCTCTCTGGCCCATACAGGAAGCGATCCTCCCCTCACCCATCCATAGTCCGGAGGGGATAGCTTTCCATTCACATAGGGCGGAAGGGTCTGTAAAGCCCCTACCATTGCTTGGCATCCTTGCCTAGCATAGGATATCCCCCAGTCAAACCAGGCACAGATGCTGGAGGAGGTGAGCTTGCAGAAATGTGATCTTGGCACAGCACAAGGGAGTCAGTGAGGGGGAAAGTCAGTCGGTGGTTGGGCTATCATGGTGGGCTGCTCTCGGGTGGGTACTCCAAGTGTAAGGATTCTGCCTGATTCATGCCGAGTTTTGCTGCAGTTCGGGTTTTCCAGTTGCCTGCCCTTTTTGCTCAGTTCGGCAATTTCGTTTACTGGCAGCCTGCTATATAAGGCTACAGTTCCAAGGGGGAGTCTCCGAGCAAGGTTCTAAATTTTGCAGCTCCTGTTGGTCTTCGCTGTCACGACTTTCCCTATTGCTGTTTGGATTCCTTTGTTGCTGACCCCGACCTCACTGCTTTCTGCCTGCCCTGACCTTTTGCCTGTCGCCTGGACTCTGCACCACTGCCGCCAGCCCTGACTTCTGCTTGCTTATTGACCATGGGTGCTCTAACAAGACTCTGTTCCTGGGCTCTGGACAGTTCTTCTTCATCCCTACCTCAGCCCTGCAGGTCCTATTCCTGATTCGAGATGAGCACAGTCACACAAAGGTTCTGGGAGCAATGTGTCTTGGATTTGTCACCAAACTCTCTGGGGTTTCTGCGCCAGCAATCCCTCTGCTCTGGCGGCGGGACATGGCCGTGATTGTTGGGGCCGCCTCTGGGTCTGCATAGCCGCAGACAAATATACCCATATCACAGCCCAGCAAAACATCCACATCAAGTCCCGGGAGTATCCCCAGAACCCTTGGGCCTACTCCCCATTCGAGGTGCACACAGGCCACTTGCAGGGTTCAGGGTTCTCTATCTACTAATTGCACCTGAATCCTCGCTCCAGGCAAAAGATGTTCCAGCATAATCATATCGGGTCGAGCCAGAGTTTATAAAGGCTCCAGTACTCATCAACCCAGTAGCCTACTTGGTCCCAATCATCACTGGATGCAGGCATGTCTGCCTGGCATCAGGGAGCTCTTGGCAAATTGGGGTGAATAGGTCTGCGGCTGTAAACCTCAGCGTCTCCGGGGCTGGAGCTGAAGTCATCAGAGGGCCAATCTGGATCGCCCGACACTGCTCACACGTCTGAGCTAGCCCCATGCAGGCGATCGATTGGATGCTGTGGAAAGTGGCCCCAGAATAGTGGGAGGTGCCCACGGGGCAATATGGCAATCCTTCCATACGTGGCCCGACTGATTAAAGCCATAGCATTGATGCTCTGAGCTAAACTTGGCAGGCTGGGATCAGAAGCTGGGACCCGGTGGATCACTCTCTAGGAGGGTGCATCAGGTCTCCATGCTGATGTGGGCTGAAGGGCTCTGCTTATGGGGCGCCAACTCTGCTGGAAGACTTATGTTTAGCGCCTCTGTTTTTGCTAAGTTGATTTTAAAATTAGATGCGAAACTATATTTGACAGACACAAAGAACACTGTATGAAGCAAAGACACTGTACATACAGATAAGGCCCTATATGATGCACTCAAGATCTGAGGGAGAGAGAGTAGCCTACTAAATTTGCAGTACAAACGAGAGAGTCTGGACCAAGTAGTGATGTAAATAGTGTTTATTAAAATACTTTATTAAGGAAATACTATTAAAATAAAATGGTACCAGTAAATGTAGTGCGTAAAGTAAACTGAAAATGTTTAGGTGCTGATGCCCCGTAGGGGATCTCTGTTTGGCGGATTGCCAAATGTAGTCCAAATGAGACTAAAACGTCAGCACATTGAGAAACCAGAAGCACAAATTCCCAATGCCTAATATAACATGGCTATTTGGGCTGCTTCTGGTAAATGACGTCACTGGATCGCTAAAAAATCATAGCACTCACAATAGGCACTAGTGTGTATTTGAATGAATAACACCTAACATGTAGAACCTCACATCAATATGTAATATACTGTAAAGGTAATAACAAATGCGGGCAACAATGTGGTGTGATGAACAACAGTGTAAGGTAATTGTAAGCCCATATACTGACTAAATAACCCACAAGTGCATGCTTGCAGTGTTTGCCACTCAGGTAAGTGGTCAAAACACTTGGATGTGTAGCTAAATATGCCAATTAGGAGAACCACACATAAACTGACCCTGGGCGTCAGTAGCTACACACAGGGACAGGAGATGAAATATGGGAAATCCCTACACCCCAATATATACTCACCCTGTGGGGGGAACAATGCAGCAGGATCGTGTACTCCCCCAATCTGGCCCTCAATAACATACCCCTACGGCACACGGCACACTGCTTGGTCCAGACTCTCTCGTTTGTACTGCAAATTAAGTAGGCTACTCTCTCTCCCTCAGATATTGAGTGCATCATATAGGGCCTTATCTGTATGTACAGTGTCTTTGCTTCATACATTGTTCTTTGTGTCTGATAATTATCTCCTTGCCCTATTGCACCAGTCTGTTTCTTTGACCCTCTTGGTCATATTAGGTTGAGCGGGTGCATTTTCTTTTGTCTCTAAACTATATTTGCCCAGAACATTCATTATACTTGGCAACGAAACCAGAGGGTTTGTTATCAGAAGAACATCACCTGCATGTAATGCGATCTTATGTTCTTTCTCACCTATTTTAACTCACGCAATATCTGGATTATTCCTTATTGATTCTGCTAATGGCTCCATTATTAGTGCAAAAATAAACGGGGACAAAGTGCATCCCTGTCTCATACCATTAAATATTTTAAGTGAGTTAGAGAGCTGCCCATTTACCTTTTACGGATTACTTTTATAGGGCTTTTATATATACTTACTCCTCATTTGTGCAGGTGGCAGCCATCTTAAGGCATGCGGCTCAGGGTGATGAGCATGGGCCAGCCCTTCAGACCTCACCTCCACGGTCCCTCAGCAGCGCCTCTGGCTGGAGCAGAGCCTGTTCTGCCCCTCTGTGCCCTGAGTGTCCACTCTGGAGAGGTACCGCTCCGGCAGCGTTTATTCTAACATCGCCGTTTTTTCTCTGGCTTTTTCCTGGAATGTGATGCTCTTCACCTGGCGCATGCCGCATTCATTTTGTGTTCCCAGCCACGGGTCATGCGCGGCTGACGCGCGGTTGATGCGTTTATTGAGAATGGTTCGGATTTAATAGGTTGCAATTCTTCGCGTTTCCGCCAGATGGCAGATATTCATGAATTGTAATGCGCATGCGCTTCAGTAATGTGATGACTTGCAGGTGTTTCGTGTAAAAAAGATACCACAGTGTGCTATTGTAATTTGGCCTTGAGACTGAAGGAAGAGGTTGCAAAAATGTATCAATTTAGGCTTTTCATATTAAAGAAGGACAAAGACCAGTTTCGGTTACAGTATTCTCCAGAGACCCGCCCGCATGAGTGTTCAAGTGCAGCCCGCTTTCCAAAAACCCGACAGAAGTTATGCGTATTTGATATGGGCCGCGATTAATGCAACAGAGGATAAGATGGCAACAGTTGTTCAAATTTATCAGTATTTTATCGAAAACTATGACTTTTACAAATTTTCGCCAACTCCTCATACGTGGAAGCGTGCAATAAGGAAAAGGTTATGTAGCGATTCCTGTTTTTATCGTATTGAGCCACAATTTGTTGGAGGGTATTGGTGTGTATCACTGACTTTTTCCTGTATCTATGATCATGATGACGGCAAAAGGCGAAGGGTCGTGTTAAAACCAACTAAGAAACGACACTCGCTGCCAAGCAATGCACCAGCACCGGCTTCCAATGACGGTCCCGCCATCAGTGACAACCCTGAGCCTGAGCCGGATTTCGCGTGCAGTTTCGATCAAGCTTGCATGTACCTAAGCAATTTCCAGCCTCATCAGATGACTACAGGTGGACTAGTCCCGCTGCAAACTATCGACGTGGATGATCAAGAACGCTGGACTGGCAGTGGACCGGCGCCGGCGCCAGCTGAATGGGAAATTCTATGGTGAGTATTGTTGCCGTATTATTTTCTGTGTTTTTTTTATTTTGACAATACAGTATCAATATCGGTGCGATTCAAAAGTCAAGCGATTCTCCTGTAAGCAATATCATTGGCTGAGCGGCTTCTACAGTACTGCAGATACTGAACAATTGGTGGAACGCTAGGCGCATGCGCATTGGAGCCTTCTTGAAACGCATATGCGTGTCATCGCATCGACGGTAGGCACATGCGCATGTGAACAGGAGACGCCCCCCGAGAAAATTATTGGTGGGACTGGCTGGGAACTTCTTTAGGGCGCTGACCATTACAGTAAAACTTTTCTTTTTGTTTTTCCTCAGAAAAGAAAACGGCTAATGGAGGGATTTCGATGGATAATATCGCTTTGTGTAACAATGCCTGCACATTGCTGAATCGGAGTTAAAAACCCACGTACCTGAGTCTACAGTTTAGTTGTCGTTGTTATTGATTAGGATAGAATACTGTACCTGAAACAGTATGCGGATGTTTTCCGGCCGTACAGTATACTGTACAATACTTTTTTATATACAGTACAGTATACTGTGTAATAAACCTGAAAAAATAAAAACTATGCATTTATTCTACATGTATCACATACATTGTGTCTTCTATAGTATGCAGTGCCAGTACATACAGTACAGTTTGTCTTCTATTTTTTTTAATACTCTTATACTGAGCATGCCTACAGTATACAGTGCAGTATGCCTCGACATTCTAGAAACACTGTGTTTTGTTACAGTAGCAAAGGAGCAAATGGAACAATGTAAAACAAATCAACATGTTCTTTTATTGGTGGAGTAAGTACAAAAACATTTATTTACAAATACTGTACAATGTAGAAACATTTGAAGTGCACAGCAATTCAAAACATCAACAGGTGTATGGTTTACTGCTACATTTGTGAAAATATTTATGTCAGTCAGTATGGTTTACAGTCACATGTTTTAAAAACAAATTCTTTATTCATAAAATAAGCAAAACGCAACAGCTCATTTATTAAAGAACGACAAGTCAAAACATTCTGTATACTGTACAGTGGGATGGTGTGCAAAACAGTCTGCACCAATACAGTCCTCGAGGGCAGCAAACAGGGCAGGTTTTCAGGACAACCTTGAAAACCGTGCCTGTTTGCGGCCCCCAGGGACTGGAATTGTGCATGTCCTGGGTGTGTGGATAGCAAGTTAAATCATTTCTGTATAAATACAAGTAAAAAAACACACAACATCTCCTTTTATTTAAGTACAGCAGGTCAAATCATGTACAGTACAATACAGTTTAGCACAACAGTACGGTCTTACAGAAAGTCCTTCGCATTGTCCGTCCATGGCCAATTCCTTGCACAGCACAAAACGCCATTAATGCAGTCTCGAACGCCTTTCATTACAGGATCTGTAATTGGATAAAAGCGCCGCATTTCATCCTGAATGTTCTTTCTTAAATTGACAGGAAGCGCCTTTTTAACGCGATTTCCTTCGTAGTTCACTTTGAAGGCCCAGTAACAAGGCATACTTGTGGGGTGCACCAGCACTCTTCACCCTATACTTCTCCCTGAGCGCCGGTGGCAGATCGCACAGGGTGATGTCGGGCACCGTATCGATGCGAGCGAATGTAGGTCTTTTGGGAGCGGGTGTGCTTGAGGCAACGGGCGATGGTAGGTTGTCTGGGAGGAAGCTTTCCTCCGGTCTTGGTCGCCATGTTGTCTCCTGGCGTGGTCTTGACGGGGTTGTCATGTCCTTCTCAACGGCATACATCTACACTACATCTTCTGGTGGAGGGGGTGCGCTTGGTGATGGAAGGGGGTCGAAGGTCACATTCATCACATCCATGTCACCCCCCTGCTCCAGCGTCGAGGAAACAGGGGCATTAACACTGAGCAAATAATGTATGCCCGCTATGTCAGCCTCTATCTTCTCCATCCGTCGATCCATCCGTTGATCCATATGTATCATCCGTTGATCCATTTGTAGCATCCGTTGCTCCACATTTAGCATGGTCTCCAGAAGCAAATCTATCTTTGCTAGCACAATAGAGTTCCCGGGGAGATCCACAGTTATCCCATTCAGCATCCGGTCTAATGAGCTGCTTCCTGTGCATGGCTTGTGAACATCTGGGGGGATGGGTGCAACGGAGGATGAGATGGGGGTTCCATGGAGAGAAGCGGCAGCGACATCGAAGAAGAGTGGAGGAGGTGACCTGTGGATATCCGGTAGAGGAAAAGCGGCAGCATCGTCGAAGAGGGATGGAGAAAGTGACCTTTGGATTTCCGGGCGAGAAGCAGAGTCGTCTAAGAGCAAAGGAGAAAGTGACCCGTGGATTTCAGAGGCAGCGTCATCGGATAGAACTGGAGAAGATGGCCTGTGGGTTTCCGGGAGGGCGGCGGCAGCGTCAAGGACGAGGGGTGGAGAAGACGGGCTGAAGATTTCCGGGACAGCGGCGGCAGAGTCATCGAAGCGTATGTGAGGAAGTGGTCTGCGGGTTCGATGGGTTGGCTGCCAATCGTTTTGCGTCAAGAGTACATCACCGTAGATCTTCTTGACATAATAAGGCTGACGTCTATGAAAACCCTTAGCCTTTGGGGTCAGCAGAAGGTTTTCTTTATTGGCCTTAGCCTGTCGCTTTTGCCATGGCGTGGAAACGGCAACCGCCTTTCGCTTTTTCTGCTTGACAGGCACAGCAGAGGCGAGAGGGTTCCTGCGTCCGTAGAATCGGTGTTAATCCATGGAAGCAGATGGCATACAGTAATGCAGTATCTGGACAAGGGCAAGTACAGATAAAGATCATCGAGTGGTGGGTTATGCAAAGTGTGTAACCTTTTATGAATGGCGACCAGGTACAGGTGTTGAAAGTGGGCGTACTCTAATGTGAGTCATTACCGTATAAATACACCATCCATTTTGTGGATTCACTGCACATTGAATACACATCGACTAAACATCGAATATACATTCTTGTGTTTGTATTTCTTTCTACTCACAGCAATGGTTGTTAAAAAGATTTCCAAGGAGCTCACCATGCGAATTAAGGACATGTGCACGAGCGGACACCGAATTGCTGCTATCCAACGCTGGTTAGCTACTTCTGGCATCGTTGTGCTGCAACCACCGTGAGCTATCATGCACACGGAAAAAACAGAGACCGCAAAAGGGCACCAAGGGTAACTAACGCGTAAGTATATTTATACAACTTTAAAATAAAATTAATTTTAATTTAAATCTAATTTTGTTATTTCTGTTGATTTATATTACAACAGTATATATATTTTGTATATTTATATTTATATTACAACATTATATATATTTTGTATATTTATATTAGTACAGGCCGTCCTCGTTTTACAACGCTTCGCTTTACAACGAATGGCTTATCCAACGCTATGCAATGCATACCTATATTCATTTTTACAACGCCAAAATGGCTTATCCAACGCTCTTACGACGCTTTGCAACGTTGTGTATGTGTGTATATATATATAGACATTCACATAAACAACGTTGCAAGAGCGTGTATATATATATATATATATATAATATTATACTATATAATATTATATTATACTATATAATATATTATTTATTATGTTATAATATATATATAATACAGTATATACACTATATAATTTATGTGTGTGCTGCATTTCTTATTGTCTGCATAAATTTTTTTGGTGTATTTTAGTGTTAAAAATGCCTTCAGGAACGGAACCTTTCATTTAAACAGTGTTCCGATGGGAAAACGTGTTTCGCTTTACAACGTTTCACTTTACAACGCCATTTTGAGTAACGCATTGTGTCGGATAACCGAAGACTGCCTGTACAGTATATATATTTTGTATGTTTATATTTGTTTTACAACAGTATATATATTTTGTATATACAGTAAATAGTACAACTGTAGATATATATTTTGTATTTTTATATATAAATTTTATATTGCTGCATATAAATAAAACAATATATTTTCTTTACATGTAGGGAGACAACTCTTCTGGTGGACAAAACAAGTGAGGAGAATGATGAGAAGAGTGCATGGACGTGTGAGGTTAGTACTGGATAGTACAGGAGGTAAAAGTGTTGTTTAGGAAACTGTACTGTACCGCTAAAATTATTTATTCCTTGTCATTACAGAGCGTACCCCATGATACGGGACGCAAATAAAATCAAAAGAGTGGTCCAGGCCCAGGCATGGATTGACAGTGGGGAGACTTTCCAGGATTGCATCTTCCCTGATGAGTCTACTGTGTTGCTGGAGAGATTTGCAAGCTTTGCATTCCACAAAAAAAGGCCGCATATCTTTGAAGCTGCGGCCAAAACACCCCGTGAAGCTGCATGTGTAGGATGCCATCTCTAGGCGTGGACCAGGATGCATTGTCATCTTTGAAGGTAAAATATATCAAATATAATGTAGCCTTATGCACTGTACTTTACTAGTGTAACCTTACTGTATGCACTATACTGTACTATTGTGCAGTTTTTTGAGGACTTTTCTTTTCTTGCTATAGGAATGATGAATAAAGCTTTCTTCCAAGACAACATTGTCCCTGAGAGAGTGCAATATATCACACGCGAGTTCCCGAATGGTTACCGCTTCTACCAGGACAACGTTCCGAAGCACACCGCGTCAACAGCGCATATCCTTGAGCGTGGTATCAACTGGGTGAAGACGCCAGCGGAGTAAGTGCAGTAGACCGTGTCATTTTTTTCCCCACTGTTTTTACTGTGTACTGTATCTCTTAAACTAATTGTCCTTTTTTTCCAATGACAGATCGCCAGACTTCAATCCGATCGAAATGGTCTGGCATCAGCTGAAGGACCATATCCGGAAAGTGGCGAAACCCTCCAAAAAGGACGAGTTGTTGAAAGGCATAATGAGTTTTTGGAACGATGTACTCGCCGTGGAACGCTGCAATAAATATATAGCCCATATTGCCACTGTGTTGCCCATTGTCATCGCGCGTAATGGGCAAGCATCAGGAAAGTAGTACTGTGCTGTAGTATTGTAAGTACAGTATGATACAGGTAAGTATGGCACAGATTTTTTCTTTCCCAATAGTCGGAGTATACAGTAGTTACAGTTTTTTCTTTACAGAGAGAGCAGCACCAGCCATCAGGTTACAGTACACAGTATTTAACAGTAGTCAGAGTATACAGTAGTTCCAGTTTAGACTAGTTTGACAGTACTACAGTAACTGCCTACTAACTGGTCAATTTTTTCTTTCCAGAGAAAGCAGCACCAGCAATCTACAGTAGTACTACACATCACACAATGCCATAATACAGTACGCACATACTGTAACTGCACTAATTTTTAGTTTTCTTGTCGTTTCAGGAAAAAAGGGTGTATAGTAAAATGTACAGTATATAAACAGCAGTATTGATGTACACAAAACCTCTCCTCTCTCAATGAACTACTGTACTGTACACGGAATGAGGAACAAGATAACGACGGAAAAAATAATATTGCTATGTATACTATATATATATATATATATATATATATATATATATATATATATATATATATATATATATATATATATATAGTATATATATTATACATTACAGTATATATATTATTAAATAATATTCTTATAAATGTGCGTAATTCATGTTTCTCCATGTTTTACAAATGTTTTGTAAATGTTTATCCAATTTCAATCTGCCAGAAGAACTTAATAAAGACTGCATTATGTATTATTCATGATTATTTTTATATTTGTATTTTTTTGTTCCTGATGAAATAAAATAAATATTTATTCACATTCCTGGTAATCGTAATCATTGACAACAACCACACCCCCTCCCACCCCCACCCCTACAGTATAAGAATGAATGACAAAACATGAATCAGTTCATGTTTTTTTTACTCTCAATTCTCACAATGCTGTGCACATCAGATTTACATTTCAAATTCGAGAAGGGATTTTCCAAAGCGTTACCATAAACAAAGCCTCAAAGGGTTTGGAGGGTTTGGTGAGTCATGTGCAGTAATCAGCTAGCTCCCATCTCAAAGAGGCTTAGAGTACACGCAGGCGCAGTGAGGCGATTGACGCTCGGCTAGGGACGGATTAATAACACAATGACTAACTTTAGAAAATGAATGACTCTGTGGAGGTGTCTGTCGAAAATAGTTTGTGTGCGCGTGGGGGAGGGATGAAGGATTAGTTGTGCTGCAGTTCAAAGAAATTACATACTGTAGAGTAGAGTACAGTAATTTCAAAAGGCAGGTCATCATAATAATTTGATCAATAAACCCCCAAATACAACCCCCAAATACAGTACATAAAAAGCAAGTCAGTTTATCTCCCTGTGCCTCAGGCACCAAAAACATACAGTAGATTGTGAGCTCCACCAGACAGGGAGGGACCTGTGCCTGCAAAATGTCTCTGCAAAGCGCTACGTATACTGTAACTAACAGCGCTATAAAAAACATGCTATTAATATTATTATAATATCATGGTGATGCTCTGTGCAAATCAAATTCGAGAAGGGATTTTCCAAAACATTGCCGTAAACAAAGCCTCAAAGCATCCGTCTCAAAGAGAATTACACGCAGGCGCAGTGAGGCTTTGTACTGTAGCTCGGCAACGGACGGATTAAGAACACAATGGCAAGATTCAGAAAATTAACGACTCTGTGGAGAGGGGGGGGGGGTTGGGTGACTCATGCGCAGTAAGCAGCTAAGCAGCTACAGTAAATAGCTCCCATCTGAAAAAGGATCACACGCAGGCGCAGTGAGGCTTTGAAGCTCGGCTATGGACGGATTAAGAACACAATGGCAAGATTCAGAAAATTCACGACTCTGTGGAGAGGGGACGGTGACTCATGCGCAGTAAGCAGCTAGCTCCCAGCTCGAAGAGGTTAGAGTGCATGCAGGCGCAGTGAGGAGATTGACGCTCGGCTAGGGACGGATTAAAAACACAATGACTAACTTCAGAAAATGAATGACTCTGTGCAGGTGTCTTTCGAATGACTCTGTGGAGAGGGGGGTTGGGTGACTCATGCGCAATAAGCAGCTAAGCTTCCATCTGAACAAGGATTACATGCAGGTGCAGTGAGGCTTTCAAGCTCGACTATGGACGGATTCAAAACACAATGGCAAGATTCCAAAAATTAAAGACAGGCGCATGAAGTTCAAAGCTAAAGACATAATTTAATTTCAAAAGGCAGTTCATCATAATAATACACCCCCAAATCCAGTACGTAAAAAGCACACAAATCAACCATGTGCAGTCAAACGCACAGGGTCGCAGTCAAAAGCTACTGTACAGCACAGATTGAATATCTTAATACAGTAAGATGGTTTTTGCAGGCTTGTGGAGAAAAAAAAAATTACAATAATTTTTTTTTTAAATTTTTTTTTTGGTCACTCACTCACTCACTCAGGCAAGCAAGCAGTGGTGGGCGAAGTTACAGGCGCATGCGCAGTAAATTCCTGCTGTCAAGCAGGAATGTGATTGAAACCATAGACATGTTCAAAGGAATGGTGTGGGAGAGATGTACTGCATTGCACAGAAGATAAGAAGTTGAAATACCCTGCAGTGCAGTTAATTATCCTGAGCGAGGGGAGAGCGCTGTGTATGCCGAAATGTGACACTGTTACAGTACTGTACAGGCCTATGCGTTTCAACAATTTTCAAATGAGACATACCGTACAGCAGCACAGCACTGCAAATGCATGTATACTTTAAATATGCAAATGTACAATTACTGCGCGCGCACACACAGACTGTGTACTGACGTAGGTTGAACCGCGAAGGTATTAGACTTCCAAGACAACAGCTCGCAAACGCCCCCCTGAGTTTTTACACGGCATTGCAGTATTGCAGACAGCGAGAATAAAATGCTAATATCACGAGCGCGAAAATAACGCAGTTCACTCCGGGCGAAAACGACACAAAACCGCATAACGGGATAATCTGAAAATCAAGGATCTAGCTGATTTAGACTAAAGGCGGACTCCACTGTAGTGTGGGGGGAGAAGGAGGCAGAGTCCCCAGAGCTCCGGGAGGACTTCGTGACTGAAACAAAATGGCCACCGCATGATCCCTTCCGGCGGCACGGCCGCCCATTTTTATCTCCCTCACCCCTCGGATGGTGGGAGAGGGGTTGCCACCACTCGTCCCCGCCCACGTCCGGTCCTCTCCCGGCGTCTAGGAGGCCGGATAGCCCTGCAGATCTTCTTGCCTGACGGAGCTCAGCAGACCTGCGTCTGCTCAGCTCAACTTCCAAGCCACGCCATTTTGCTGCTTTAAGATTAACACCGATGTAATATTACATTATTTATGTCATAGCTAAACGTGCCATTATTCCCATCCAGACCCAGGAATAGGTGATTTGCAGTGTCCTGGTAGGTGTAACGCCTTACTTTAAATATCACAGTGTTATTTGCTTGCGTTATTTCTTTTCCTCTCCTCTCTTTCTCCCCTCCAGCCCTATCAGATTATGGATAAGAATAACTCCACGACTTGCATAACGTCATATTATTGGAAGATAATGCAACGATATCCTACAATAATGTAATGTTAACCCTATGAGATGTAGCACAGACATTGTTCTTGCATATTATTAAGCTTTGTGGATATAGCGTTAACTCTGGGAGCATAATGTCATTATTATTTTAGGTAACGTCAAGTTATGTTTTTTGATTTGATTGAACTGAGTGCATTTAGCCCGTAGACTGCTGTATTTTACATATTTTCTGCTGAAGGTAAATGCATGCCAGGCACATCTATGTGACCTCAAACAGGTTTGTTTAAATAACACTGACACTATGTGCTTATGTGCATGTCATTACCCATAATCCTTGACTGCAGTGGAAGCTCTGTATGCTCCAAGATGATGGGGAAAGCTCAGGTTTGCAGACCTGTCTGAGTCAAGTGAATGTGCTCACAATTGTTATTTTTATTTTAAATAACAGCAATGTGTTGGTAGCACGTTATACAATAGCTTCTGCTTTACAATGTTATGCTGTAGGCCAGGGGTTCTCAACGCCAGTCCTCAAAACCTCCCAATAGGTCAGGTATTGAGCATATCCCAGCTTCAGTGCAGGTGGTGCAGGGTTCGACTGAACCACTGGTTGAGCCGCCTCTGCTGAAGCTGGGATATATCCTTAAAACCTACACTGGCGACACACTTTATTCGAGCTTGGCTAGTCCCACGAATTCGGGTATACCCGGGTGTATTGAGGTTTGTGACGTTTTTCTGCCCGAGTGCATTGAGGTATTTTCTAAGCTGGGATTGAAGCATTTTATTCCCGCTGGCTGCAATACTGCACAGTATATATATATATACTGCATTACAATTCATGAATTTATGCCATCTGGTAGACACGCGAAGCATTGCAGCCTATTAAATCCTAATCATTATCATTTAACAGATCAGCCGCCCGCCAGCCAGGCATGAACCCAGGCTGGGAAGGCAAACACAACGGGGCTTGTCAGAGGTGAGGAGCGGCGCATTCCAGGTATCTGCCAGGTACATACTGGGTATTTGCTCGAATAAAGTGTGTCGGTGCAGTAACACGTGGGGGGGTCTTCAGGACTGGAGTTGAGCACCCCTTCTGTAGGTCAATTAGACTTTTTTCTTTGCAAATATTTCTCCTTGTGTTGGTGAGAGTAACATTTGTAAAGTCAGTACAAGCTCTTAACCTTTCAATGTGATTAGTAGGACATAAAGGAAATCCTCAAATGAGTCACTCGCAATTTCCACTTCTGTGAAGGAAATTCTGTTTGTTTTTCTAATTCGCCCTGATGACAATTGTTGGGGGTTTTTTTTTTTCATGTCTAGAACAAGAATGTCTAGCACAATGAATTAACTTTACTCATAAAGGAAACCCCTGCTCTCTGGTTGGTTGAGAAGTGCATTTTATTTATGTATTGTGAGGAATGTTAAGGCAACTGTTATGCAACTATAATGATGTCCTAAGACAAATGTGCCCCGCTTCAATTTAAGGTTCTTAGGCTCTTGTGTGGAAAATTTGTAACAAACTGAGTCCCTTTTCAATCAAGAATCTCCAAATGACCCTGTAGCAATTTGTTAAATCCATGTAATCAAAAGCACTACAGTTTTTTGTCCCATATGATGATCCTCATTAGTAATACAAATAAGCTGTGCTAATGGCGAGATCGCGTTCAGACATATGGAAGGTTTATATCAGTTTATGGTGGTTAAAAAAATGACTCTAATTTCACATTTTTCTTTAACATGGCGAGAAAAAAAAATTCCCTTTCTGTTCTAACAACATAAAGATAGCAAACATGTTCCTCCTTATTAAATAAAATGGCTCCCTTGTATTAGGGCACAATAGCAATTTAACCATTGAGTACAACTTTAGGTAATCTGGCACACTAAATTAAGCAGTTTATTGATTCCAACAACCCCGTTTCCTCCCCCCCCTCTTTCTCTCTCTCTCTTCTTCCATTATTTGTCCCTTTGTCCTACCTGTTCCCAGCTGCCTATCACAACTCTCTGACTTCCCTTCTTTAATTTCTTGTGTGCTCCTTTCTTTTTTTCCCTCAGATAAAATTTTTTCTGTCCATTAGTTTAAACTCCTCCTATGTTCCACTTTCTCTGTTTTCTGCTCTTTCCTGTTTCTCAATGTTCTGTTCAAGGCCACACACAGGGGGAGAGCTGCGTCCCAGCCTTCACCCAAAGCTCCCTCACCCCAACCCCTCCTCGCGTGCTGGTTGGCACTGGAAGTTGGGCCCACCCAGATGTTGAATGAGGGGAGTGTTGAATATGTGGAGGGGAGGTATTGAGTGTGGGGATTGATTGTGAGGAGGGGGAAATTGATTGTGAGTGGGGAGTGGGATTTGAGAGGTAAGGGGGTTGAGGGAGTGGGATTGAGGGAGCGGAGCGGGGCATTGAGTGAGAAAGGAGGTGGAGGGAGTAGGAAAGAGGTGATGTAAGAGGAAGGGGGAGAAGTGGGTCTCAGGAGTGGAAGGGGGAGTGAGAGCGGGGGAGTTAGAGGGGGGAGTGTAAGAGAAAGAGGGGACGCTTGCAAGGCTGCTGACATATGGTGATGGTTGGGGGGAGTGGGGGGGAAAACTCTAGTCCTGGGTCCCCGTAAAAACTGTTGGTGGCTCTGTGCCCCTCTCCTTGCATAACATATGATTGAAGCATGGCAGTTCGGAGCTAAACCCCATTCATTTCAGCTCCAGGAACCCACTACTTCCCAAGATACTTAACGCTAGCACGGACCACGTACAGTAATATCGGAGTTTCAAAGCTAACACTCCTTGCGGGCCAATAGGAGGCCTGGACACCAAGGAATTAAGGATACGAATTTAAAAAATATTAGAACCATGCAAAGAAGTATATGATGAGTGCAATGACGTCATGCACCAAGCAATCACGTCATGCACACTCATGGTGTGCCAGAGGAGTCTCAAGGCGATTCCGTATGGAGCCAATATGCTCCAAAATATGTCGCCTGAATTCCCGGCGGGTCTTGACCACATTCTTTCTGCCACACCCACACATGGCCAAGTAAATTACATTTCACAATTGCCTATAAGATTCTCTCTCTGGGGATTCTTTGAAGCTAGTGTTGGTTCTATACCACCAAGATCAGCTATCTGTGTATGTATGTGTGTATATGTATATGTGTGTATATAAATATATATATATAAATGTGTGTGTGTGTTTATGTATGTATGTATGTATGTGTTCCAATACTGCCTAAATTGTAAAGAACTACTTTCATGGTTTCTGTTCGCGATTGTGGGTCATTGTACCCGTAAGCCAATTTATGGCTTGCGTGACCTTTATCAGAGGCATTTATCAGTAGTGTTTAACCCGTTTTATCTGGCTGGCTGATTTCTGCCTCTACAGGTTAAAAGCACATACTGTAGTGCTGATTTTCCAGCTCTACTTTGCTGGCTGTCACCTGCCTTTATAGGTTACAAGCACATAGTGCTAATATTTAAAATATTTTTATTGCACTCACCATATACTGTACTTCTTAGCCTATTTCTGATATTTTTTAATTCGTATCAGTTTAATGGATATTTTAACGTAATCAATATGTAATACACACAGGACCAGCATTACTGTTCTTTACTGCTTATTTCAATTTTGTAAGGTCGCTTCCCAAAATACAGACATTGAGTGCTCGTCATAGGGACTTATCCGGTTGGTAGTGTCTATACTCCATCGGTATTGTCTTTTTCATTGTTTATTAAAACTCCATACTGACTTTAATCGTGACTTGGCATTCACCATTACATTAATACATAAGGAAATTGTGTATGATTTAGTTCTATGTTCTGTCTTACATTTGCATCATAAACAAATAGCCAAAGAGCATTGCAGCTACGCACTAAGCAGTGAGCTATTGCGCCCGATTGGGAATTTTTGACTCGCCCGTTATAAAGTGAAGCCAAATGCGGGATTCACCAACCAGTGAAGCGCATTGTGGTCCGCGCATGTGATTTTTTCCCCCTGCTATCGTGCTTAAACTTGTGAAGTGCGATAGGCGATCATACTGTAAAAATATACATTATAATAATAGTGTACATGTGCAAGGAGGCTCCTGAGCTGAGCCGCATTCATTTCAGCCTAGGGGACCTCCTACTTAATGAGATACAGGCCTTATGGGGTGCCGGTATCCCCTGGGCTTTTTTTTTTTTGTAACTTAAATTTTATTGAGTTGTACAGGCATAATGTAAAACATTCAATACATACAATACATTTTGTCGAGTAAATACTATGTATTTTAACAAGTGAGACAACGGAGTGAGGGCACCCGGCTTTTCGGGCCCTACTTGTCCGGGTGTTTCATAGTGGACTGAGTAAACGGTATTACATTACGATATATAGTAAGAAATAATAACAAATTAACAATGTACCTAAAGGAACACAACATACAAACAAAACAAAAAAAAAAGGGGAGGGGGGGAGGTAAGGGAAGAGTAGGGAGGGAGAAGTGGGCTGGCGAAGCGGCGGTGAACGACTGGGGGCACCATTTCCATCGCTGGGCACTCGATAATCGAGTTCTATCATTCAGCTTCTTATTCAGACTCTGTATTGTTGACGTTGCCATATTGCTGTCTCGGAGTCTGATTATATGGAGTGAGGGAAGCTTACCCTTCCCGAGGAGAACGCATCTACTTCTATCATAGCCAAATTGTGCCCTTTTCAATCCCCGGGATCTGTCTGCGCCAACCACGGCGTCCAGACTTTTAGAAAATTGGTGCCAGTGTCGTTAACTAAACTCGTCAACTTTTCCATCTGGAAGATATACCACATGCGGTTCCAAATCTTTGGGATGTTTGTGATATCGGGGCGTTTCCATAATGCTGCGATCTCACACCTCGTTGCTGTTGCAAAATGAGCAATTCGTTTATTATTTGCTTTGACACACATTCCCAGCTAGCTCAAACTCCCACACCCACCACATGATGAATATATATTTATGTCAACCAGAGAGCTACTGAGCGTGGCAATTGTATACAACAAGAGACAGGGGGTGCCCAATGCTACATCCCATTGACAAAACATATATGATGAAAAGTATAAAGTAAAATACTTCAATAATAATAATATTAAATACTTGGTTATTTAGTTAACCCTTTGGCCAAAGCGTCATAAGCCTGCATACCAACGTCAAGGTATAACCAAAATAATGCAGGTCCTACACTACACTGTGAACCCTTCCTTATACCTCTGTAAGAGGGGAAGAACCATTATAGGTCTTGTTCCTGCAGCAAATGAAATGACCTTCCAAGTTAAAAAGCTGAAGGAGGAGGAGTGAGCTCTGGGGGGAGGTGCCACAGCCTCCAATTGACTGCTACCAGTCGCCCTGGTGTGTGATCAAACTGCGGGGAGAGGTAATCGGTTCTACCGTGGGAGATCATCTCCATTTCCCTGGAGCCTACGGCAGATGGAGGCACTGCACTGCTAAGTATTATGTGGGATATGAACCCCAGAAGCCTGTTCCTGTGTCCCCAAGTCATCACAAACAACTCAGCCCTCCTGTTGCCAGCAGGTAGATGCACCATACACCCTGTAATGGCCCCTATCTGCGATTGGGGTGGAGGGGGGGTGGGTAGAAACACCGTTACATAGAGTTAAGCACAACAAAGTCACAAACAACTGTTAATTGTTTATATAATGCTATCATGAGATCTTTGATTAATGCCATTGGCTCTGCGTGATCTTAACGTCTTGCACAATAATACTGTGTTTATTAAAGGCATTACGTGTGTAGAAATTAAGCACTTAAAGAGATGAGTACACGCCCTATAAGATTTTATTTTTGGGATTATTGTCAGTCTGCATGACAGTAGCAGTCTCTGCAACATCATGACAGTGGAAACAAGCAGCTAGCCTACTAAAAAATAAAATAAAGCACAAAATTAACAGAAACTAAGTCAGAGTGTATAATGAGTACATTCTACAGCACAAAGAACCGTTTTTTGGAAAGAACACCATGAGAATCTCAGTGGTGCAGACAATTGCATGACTACACTACAGGCTTCCAAGAAAAGTTTACTGATTTCTCCAAAACAAGCTGCAGAGACTAGAGGAGACCCTCCCACTGATGTGTACTTAGCCTCATTGGAGAAGAGGGTCATGGATACCTTCAACATGGACCAAATAGGAGTAGGGTCCATTGGACATGAGGAAGGTAGGCCAGATCTTTTACACACACTTTATGCATATACTACACTTTCTCATTATTCATACATCTTAATTACTTCAGGGATGGGAACACATGCACACTCGCTCATGCTAGAGGGCACCATAATGCATTACTACAGCCATATTAGCCCTACACAGCCACTCCCTCACTTACTCTTGCAATGAAAGAATAACAATCTGTACTATACTACATCTCATGCAAGGCCTTTTATCAGCAAGGGACGAAAACATATTACATCAGCAGTACAATTAGGAAATCATACATAAGAATCGAATCCCTCTTTACTTCCCTAGATTTATTAATATGTAGTTGCTAGGGTGGAGGCCTAAGTCCACTTCCTCTGTACATAAGATAATATTCAGCCGGCAAAGGATCAGGCTGGGATCAGACCATGCAGCGGGACACGTATCTTTTGAATAACAATACTTTATATACGGGTGTGATTCCACACATGCAATTTTTAAGGTAAAACAAACTTGAGTTATTTTATTTTCCACAAAACAGCAACCAATATATTGGGGCTAGTGCCACTTTAAGGCAAAACATAAATCATAAAATAAATACCTATTCCCATTAGGGAAAATAACGACACTTTGCTGCAGCCTTTTCTAACGACAGCTGGCTAACTAAACTGCTTACCAACTCCAAAACATATAAACAATATTAGCAAGACAGGGAACAATATTGAAAGTCTTATCTGACATTGATGCTGGTCCGGCGTCTCCGATTTCTCCGGCTGCTGGCTTTGAGGTCCTGCTGCTCCAAGGAAATCTTTTGCCCTTCTTTGTGTGCAGGCTTCTGTGGTGTGTAAGGCTTTGGGTTCCTCACGGTTGCCAGGCAAGATCCTCTGGTCAATCAGCCTGTATCCTCGCGGATGGGAGCTCTGTCTGTGATCCTCCTAACATTCACAACAGGGACAGTGACGACAGGTTCTCATTTCCTGCCTTTTTATACCTGTTCGATAAGGAGTTTTATTAACTCCACCTCCCAGTTCAGGTAGGAAAGCTGACACCAGTGCTGTTTGCAGCAATGTAAAGGGCGTTTAACCCCTGGACTACCTTACAACGGGGAACACAGAAATCACATACAGTGGCCCCTCGGAATTGGATGAACATGAACAACACTTATGACAATTGTATTGGTAGAATAGTAATGTACCCCACTGCACAATTATCCCACAGTGTCTCTTCCTCCGTCCCGGTGGCCAAGATGTTAACTAATGGGCCATTGTTGGTGCGGCACAGCATTGAAGCTCGTGTGGAATACAGATGTGTTAATAGCTGCATGTCTGTTACTTTGCATAGAATGGTGGTAGTTGTGTACGATGAAAAGGATACTGAAGTCTCAAAGGGGCGATCCCCTAGATGTGTTTCCACTTGGTCTACTCACAGCTTCAGAACCTCCCATTTTACACAGGTTCCCTTTACATAGATTATGGGCTATCCTAGATCGTACCTACTACCTCTGGTACGTACTGTTCTGCTAGACTAGGAAGGCTCTGTCACTGCGCTGTATCACTTGTCGGGCTCCTTGGGACAGGTCATCTCTCCTTGTCTTGCTAGCTTACGTGCTTCTCTACCTATATCTCTTCAGACCCCTCCTTCTGTGATGTCATCTTTCTTGATATCCTATAGTCTGTCCTTTCCTTGGTTCATAGTCAATGGCCTGGAGGTTATATCCATCATTATACGTCTGTGTTCATAGGTGCGTTACAACAATATTAACATTATCTACTTCCTTTATCTTTTTGCAGAGACAAAATTATGAAATCTGAACCAGGAACTTCAATTTCTCAGATGGATCAAAAAGGCAAACAGACCTATAATAGAAGAGTGTCCTCCAAGTTCAGTGCATCTGAGTGTGAGGTCTTGAAATAATAAATAACAAATCTTGAGCGGACCCTGGGACAGGTGAGTGAGAACAAACAGCTGTGTATGCCTTGATTGTAGAGCTCATTGGTAGGTTACCTGCTGACAATATTGTTAAGGGAACCCTGCCTGAACTAGCCGGTGTAGATGTACATCAGTGTATTTGGCGCGTCCCTGTATAGCTGGCAGCAACCTTAGAGCATAGCGTAATCCTCCAATGACATCATAATAAGATTTTTACTCCCATGAAAGCTGTTTGTATGCTGTCCTAAAGGCGTGCGTCCAGCTGAGATGCAATGCAGACGAAAATCCATGGCGGGGGAGCGAAGCACAGCCGGTCCAGGAAAAAACAATCCGGGGCTAGGCAAATGAACTTATTTATATATATATATATATATATATATATATATATATATATATATATTTATATATATACATATATATATATATATATATATATATATATATATATATATATATATATATATATATATACATACATATATATATACAGTGCTTGACAAATCACCCAGCAAATCTACTCGCCGAACCAAAAAATCTACTCGCCACCTAGTCCCGCCCCAACCCCGCCTTTAGTCCCCCCCCTAGTCCCGCCCCCAACCCCGCCTCTAATCCCGCCCCCAGCCCCGCATTTAAAAAAACCATAAATGAAATAAATTGAATAAATTCCTAGTAAGAACATTCGTTTTTGACATAAGTTTATTTATTGTATTACATTATACTACAATTAGTCGTTGTGTATAAATGTCAAATCTAGAAAAAAAGCCAGATGTGAATGACTAGTTTCCTGAACCCTTAACCAGTGTCTGGACGTCCCCACTTCACAATATTTAAAGCAGCAATCCCGCCTGGGATCTTACCTGATCTGCAGTCCGTCAATGTCCAGGTACCCTCATTCCCGCAATGTTATACATTGGAGGGGAGGTGTTCCCTACCTGTCTTCTGGGTTAGGGGGGTTCCGATGTCTCCCGTGTGAAGCTTGAGTCAGATCTGGAAGAAAGCAGAATAGGTTATTTCGGTGTAGTGTAGGGCAGTTAAGATATACAGGGTAAATAAGATATCCAGATCCAGATTGTGAGACAGAGAGACGGAGAGAGAGGGTGAGAGAGATGGAGAGAGAGGGTGAGAGAGACGGAGAGAGACGGAGAGAGACGGAGAGAGAGGGTGAGAGAGATGGAGAGAGAGGGCGAGAGAGACGGAGAGAGAGGGTGAGAGAGACGCAGAGAGAGGGTGAGAGAGACGGAGAGAGAGGGTGAGAGAGACGGAGAGAGAGGGTGAGAGAGACGGAGAGAGAGGGTGAGAGAGAGGGTGAGAGAGACGGAGAGAGAGGGTGAGAGAGACGGTGAGAGAGACGGAGAGAGAGGGTGAGAGAGACGGAGAGAGAGGGTGAGAGAGACGGAGAGAGAGGGTGAGAGAGACGGAGAGAGAGGGTGAGAGAGACGAAGAGAGAGGGTGAGAGAGACGAAGAGAGAGGGTGAGAGAGACGGAGAGAGAGGGTGAAAGAGACGGAGAGAGAGTGTGAGAGAGACGGAGAGAGTGTGAGAGAGACGGAGGGTGAGAGACAGAGAGAGGGTGACTGTGGGGGGATGGGGTGACTGGGTGGGGTGATTAAGGGTGTGGGGTGACTGGGTGTGTGGGGTGACTGGGTGGGGTGATTGGGGGTGTGGGTGTCTGGGTGGGGTGATTGATTGGGGGGTGGGGTGATTGGGGGGTGGGGTGATTGGGGGGGTGGGGTGATTGTGGGGGTGGGGTGATTGGGGGGGTGGGGTGATGGATGTCTGACTTGGTGGGGATTACTGACTGTCTGACTGGGTGGGATGACTGGGCAGGGGGTGGGATGACAGACTATGACTGACTTTTGACTGACTGGGTGGGGGGGTGACTGACTTTTGACTGACTGGGTGGGGGGGATGACTGACTGAGTGGGTGGGGGGTGACTGGGTACCTCTGGTGTCCTACATGTTCTCTCTCTC
>NC_134484.1:315150180-315187680 GCF_040206685.1 Ascaphus truei
TCCAGGCATAGAGGGTCTGGTCCCCTTGTGTCTTGCTGTCAGCACACACCCCTTCTGTGTGCTCAAGACCCTCTGTGGAGGTTCCCATATGGAGGCTTTTTCAAGCAGTCTGATTAGCCAGATGGAGACTGGTTAATTGAATAGATGCAATTAACCAGCCCCCTGTTGGATTCCTCATACTATTAGAGGCAGCTTAATTTAAACAGGGATAAGTCCCTGTTACAATGACGAACATTGGTTTCATGTCGGACTGAATATAGGCATTCATTAATAGTTCTGGAGTCCATCCTCTGTCCCTTATGTTCTGTTAAACAGTGTTCCAATTGAAGAACTAAATCTACTACCCTGAGTATGTACCCGATTTCGGAACAACCTGGGTCAAAATATCTTTAATCTCATCTCTGAGACCTCTATTAAACAGGGATGCTGTATTATTTTCAGGCCAAGTGGATTGTAGCACTAGATAATTGAACTGGGTAAGATACGCCAACATGTCTTTGTTGCCCTGCCGAAGCACCAGAAGTTGGTTAACTGCTGATTGGACGATAGCTCGTCTATCAAATATTCACTGAAATTCATCTTTAAACTGATCTAGATTATATAGCAGGGGGCTGTCTAAACTCACTAACGGGATAGCCCATCCAGTCGCATCACCCCTCGAATACTATATGATAAACGCTAGCTTAGATTAGGAGTCATGAAAAAACATAGGCCTGCCTAAAAAATGAAGTTGACATTGGGTCAAAAAATATCTGCATTTCTGGGAATCTCCAAAATACCATTCTGGCGATAATAAAGAGACAGCATGGGAAAGTAATGCGGAATGGGCGGTACCCCACTGGCTGCTTGAATTCCAGGCGACCCTCGCAGCATCTAAATGGGGGAAGTAGGAATAGCCTGTAGCACTGTAGGGGAAGTAGAGAAGCCTGCAAACCATCCATTCTAGCAGTTAACCCCATTATAACTACTCTGGTTGCTGACAAATCTACCTGCATGTCCTGCAGGGTTTTGCCTAGATTAGCCAGCTGTATTCCAGTGGTATACATGTACCTAGGAGGGACTGATAAATTGGGATTTTCAATCTATTAGAATGTATGAAACCCTTGGAGGGAAAAACTAGACAAACTAAAGTAAGCTGCAAAAAGCTACAATGTTACCTGCAACAGCACTAGTAGCAAAATACAAAATAATAAACGGGACAAAAAGAATGCAAAGTTTAACAAATAAGAAAGAACCTGATAATCGGTGGAACTGGAAGCCTGAATTCAAAGGAACAGGGAAAGTCGCAGCGCAAGGGAACAAGAATAACCTGCCTCCTGACATAAAATGAAAGCTTAACAAGCGAAGACCAAACAGGATGGGTGGGATTTTATAGTCAACCTAGGAAGGTAGCTTGACTAACAGTTCTACAGTAGTTCTAACTGGCCAGAGTCAGACCCTAACTCCTCTGTGTTCCCCTACAGGTCGGCGAGCAGTCCTGCAGGAGGGAATCAAGACAGACTGTCTGCTTGAAGATCATACATGTAGCCCCCCTAGGAGATACTATTGTAATTAAGGGGTTAACTGTGTCTCATGCAGAGTAATGCCCCTCTTCCATCATGTGGTTTAGTGTGACTTAGCAGGAAAGAAGCCAATCCCACTGTATGCATGGTGACCAGTGATGTTACCATCAGGGTATACATATACATATACTGAGACTGAAGATTGTAGAACTTAGGTTCCTGTGAAGTGGCAGCTGGAGTAGCCCTGCTGTTAATAATGTAAATATGTTCTAGTGTATAGTTAATGTATAGTGATAAAGTTCTTTCTCGTTTGTTGTTTTGTAGTTAGAGAAAGTGTCCAATCCAGTTACTCTCAGAAGCCATGGAAGCTTACAGGTTCCTACAGAGGAAGCATTGTAACGGAGTGCTCACCACAAACAAGGCGTGACCACGAGGGAAGGTGGGGATTGATATATAACACCAACCCACAGTCGCGCGGGCACGTCTGTAGTGTAGATAGGTCGAGGTAGCCGGTTCGGGGTTGGAGAGGTGTGGATGGTCAGAGATACTTGTCAGGCTTGGAGAGATGCGGATCGTTGAAGGTACTTAGCCGTGGTCAGTATCAGAGAGGTGCGGATCGTCGTGGTTCTTTGCCGAGGTCAGGGTTGGTGAGGTGTAGATCGTCGTTGGTAGCCGGGGTCAGGCGTTTAGAAGAGTGAGTCCAGAAGAATAGCCGAGGTCAGAAACAGAGGAACTTTGAACCAGAGGACAAGACAAAACTGAGGAGGCAAGGGTACTAGTGAACACTTCGCACATAGGATAGTAGATACTCTATCGACCCCCATGGAAATCCTGGAGTCCAAAATGGACTGGACATTGTACTCCTGTTGGCCCTGTACAAGGAGAGGAGCCGGAAATGAGGATGAATTGGGGAAGCGAGGATCCCGGATGGCTAGCTTTAGCAGGGAGACATGAAACACTGACGGAATCCTCATAGGAGGAAGGCGCAGATGGTATGCCACCGGGTTGATCTTCTCCACAACGGAATAGGGTCAGATGAACCTTTCTGCTAATTTTAACGTGGGGACCTTGAGGCGGTTATTCTTTTGAGGATAACCACAAACTGTCTCCCGGGTTGAACTCTTGAATGCTCCTATGGTGACGGTCTGCCTATGTCTTCTGTCTAGAAGTTGCCCTGGTAAGATTCTGCTGGATTCTTTTCAATGAATTCTATAGCCAAAGAATTCTGTTGTCTGCTGTCGGTACCCCAGAACTGGGTGTGGTGATGGGCAGGAGAGACAGGTGAAACCCATAATTAATGAAGGGCGACTTCATGGTGGATTCTTTGCGCAGATTGTTGTGCTCAAACTTGGCCCAAGGAAGAAGGTCTGTCCAGTCATCCTGGGTGTCTCAGATGAAACAGCGAATATATTCCTCCAGTAACTGGTTGGTTTGCTCTGTCTGATCATTGGTTTGGGGATGATAACCCGAAGAGATATGTAGAGATATACCTAATTGCTGTGAGAAGAAACGTCAGAACTTAGAAATAAACTGTGACCCACGGTCGGAAACTATGATCTGCGGCACCCCATTGAGGCGGAAAATTTCTTTGACAAAGATGTCTGCCAGTTTGGGAGAGTTGGGAAGACCTTTCAATGGGATTAAGTGGGACTGCTTAGAAAAACAGTCTACTACTACTAAGATGGTGTTCATCCCTTTAGAGATGGGCAGTTCAACTATGAAGTCCATGGATGGCCCAGGATGGGAAGAGGTAAAAGAAGTCCTGGTGGTTGGTTCCGAGGAGTCTTATTCTGAGCACATGTCGAGCATGCAGCAACAAATTACTTAATGTCTTTCTGATGCCGGACCACCAAAAGGTCCGCGCCACAAGATCGGTGGTTCTTCTAGTGCTTTGATGTCCAGATGACTTGAAAGAATGACCCCATTCAAGATCCTTTCTCTGATGAGGTGGTGAGGTAAAGAATCACCCCTCAGGGACTTTGAGACCTACTGGGATGTGGGACTGATGTTGTGCGATCTCTCTCAAGGCATCGAAGGTGTTAGCGGAAAGTGTGTATTATAGAGTATGGTTTCCTGACTATCCTCGTTTTTGTCGTCCACCAAAAACTGACGGGAGAGGGCATCGGCTTAAACATTTTTTGAACCCTGTAGAAAATAAATAATGTAATTGAAACGCGAAAAAAAAAAGCGACCACCAGGCTTGTCGAGCCCCTAGGCGACGAGCGCTCTTGATGTTGAGTAAGTTTTTGTGGTCGGTCAAGATGGTGATAGGATTTTTAGTGCCTTCTAAAAGATGTCTCCGTTCTTCTAGAGCTAACTTGATAGCTAGAAGTTCCTGTTACCTACAGACGAGCCAACGAGTATTCTAAAACTTGCCTTAAACTAGCCAGGTACATGCTGAGTACACGCTGGGTACATTTCAGTGATATTTCTGCAGAGGCTAATGGCCCATCGGACTAACACAGCAGGGACCCCCGCTGTTAATTCGATGGGCCATTAGTCTGTCTGCAGAAATGTGTGAAATGTTGCAGCATGTACCTGGGTCTTTTTGGAGATTGCCCCAGGTATTTTTTAGACTAATTGTCGGCACTACAGTATGTCATAATTTTGTTTGGTTGGAGAATTTTTTTTCGAGAAAAAGGCACACGATGAAGTCTGGCTTGAGGAATCCTTCTCTGAGACAGAATAGCTCTGGCCCCGAAGTCTGATGCATCCACTTCCAAGGTGAACGGTAGTTTGGGATCCGGATGTATGAGGATGGGTGCAGAAATGAAGGCAGTTTTCAGATGATCGAAGGCTTGGCTAGCCAACTGGGACCATGAAGTAGGATCTGTACCTTTCTTCGTTAAGGCTGTAATGGGAGCTACCGCAGAAGAGAAATTTTGAATTAACCTGCGACAGTAATTTGCGAAGCCCAGAAAGCGCTGTACAGCCTTGAGTAGTAGGACGAGGCCAATCCAGGTCCGCCCTCACCTTAGCTGAATCAATGGTGAGACCAGTGTCAGAAATTCTGTATCCGAGAAATGCTGTGGAGGTTTGGTGGAAGTGACACTTTTCCAGCTTGGCGAACCAATGGTTTTCACGTAGGCATAACAGTACTGCTGCGGCCGAGTTTATTCGAGCATTTGCCCGTTCTCGGCCGCAGCAGTTACCTGGCACGCGCCGGAGGGTGCCGGGCGCGTGCCGAAGCAGCGGAGGAGAGGCCTGCCGATCGCGGCTTCCCCCTCTCCTCTCCGGGTCCGCCGGGTCCCCCGGAACCCCCTGCCGCCGTCCCCCACATCGCGGGACACCAGGGATCCTGTGCAGGGGGCGCAGGCACCCGATGACGCGTGACCGCGCATCGGTGACGCGCGGCACGCCGAGGGGATGCCACTTGCAAGCCGGGAAATCTCCCGGCTTGCGGAACTGGCCACACTTCAATAAAGTGTGTCGCCAGTGTACCTGTTGTTTGACATGACCGGCATGTTCCTGTGAAGACTTAGAAAAAATCTTAATGTCATCCAAATAGACGATAACAAAATGACTGAGCAGGTCCCTGAAGATCTCATTAACAAAGTCATGGAAGACGGCAGGGGCATTACAGAGGCCAAAGGGCATGACAAGGTATTCATAATGACCATCTCGAGTTTTGAAAGCCATTTAAAATTTGTCGCCTTAGTGAATTTTTACCAAATTTTAGGCCCCACGGAAGTCCAGTTTGGTGAAGGTGGTGGCCCTTTGGAGGCGATCAAAGATTTCCAATGGTTTTTGATGGTGATCTTGTTAAGAGCTCTATAATCGATACAGGGTCGTAGAGATCCGTACTTCACAAAGAAGAGGCCTGCTCCGGCTGGGGAAGACTATTTCCGAATAAACCCCTCATGAACATTTTCTTGAATGTACTCCTTCATGACTTAAGACTCTGGAAGGGAAAGTTGGTATGAACTTCCCCAGGAGGTACTGAACTGGGTACAGGTCAATAGGACAAGTGAAGGTGCGATGAGGTGGCAGAAGCTCCGATCTTGCATTATCAAATACATCACGAAATATGGTATAAACCTTGGGCAAAGTTACCTTCTCTTCTTTAGGAGCAGCAACTCTGCATATACTTTTGACGGGCACTGCGCAATTCTAAGAACAAGAAGCATGAGAACAGGTTCCTTGTCAGTCCAATCAATAGATGGGTTGTGAAGTTGGAGCAACAGAAGGCCAATAATCATGTCGACCGATGGAGTATGGATGGCATCCAGCTGGATCTCTTCCATATGATCCTCACCTGTACATAAACGAAAGAGTGTGGTCTTTAAAGAGAGAAATTCTGGTGGCAGTGGTCGACCATCAATTGCTTCCAACCCTACAGGGCATTTCTTGCGGAAGAGGGGCATATTATTCCTCTCAGCGAAGCCATGGTCAATGAAATTGCCTCCTGACCCGGAATCCACAAAGACTAGAGCTGTGGTGTGGAAGTTCTTGCCGGTCAGCGTAACAGGTACAAAGATCCTGGTTGGCAATGGTTTCTCTTTGGTAGGGGAGTTAGAAAGTGTTTCCAATGTGATTTCCCTGGACCTCATTGGGAGTTGCCATTTCCCAACTTCTGGCGGCAATAGAGTACCTGATGTCCGGGATTGCCACAGTACAAGCACTGAAAGACAACTTGTTGCCACCAAATTGCATGGGGTCAGGAATATATCTGGCAGAAGAGGATCATCTGTACCAGCATGGAGAGAAGAGAATCTGAGTGAGCTGCCGGTGACTGGTTCTTTCGGACCTCCTCTCCTGCAGTCATTGATAAACGCGGATACATATGGCGATGAGTTCTTAGAGATCGGTAGGGTGTTCATGTGCAGCGAGCTCGTCCTTCAAAATCTCAGAGAGACCTTGCCAGAAGGCAGCTGATATCACCTCATTATTCCATCCAGTCTCGGCGGCGATAGTACGGAACTCAAGTGCGTATCTAGCCAGGGAGCGATTTCCCTGGGAAATGTGGAAAAGGGAAGAAGCGGCATTTACCTTACGACCAGGCATATCAAAGACTCTGTGGAATTCCCGGGTAAATTGTCCAATATCCTGAGTGAGGTCCGATCTTTGTTGCCAGATTGGAGAAGCCTAGGCCAGGTCATCATCGGTGAGTAGCGAGATAATGTACGCCACCTTGGATCTTTGAGAAATGAATCAAGAAGGCATTAGGTCGAACTGTATAAAACATTGATTCAAAAAGCACCGGCACCCATTGGGGTCGCCACTATAATGGTTGGGTGTTGTGGGAAGTCTGGGTTCTGAAATCGAGGTCATGGATATAGAAGATAGAGTTGCAGCAGAAGGCCCCAAAGGGACATGACTAGGAAGAGGGGCTTGCGCCCGGTCAGTAAGAGACAGGAGGTTCTGTTGCAATGTGTCCATGCAACGGTCGTTCTGTTCTTAACATTTTTAAATTTTAGAAAACATGCTGGCGTGCGTGCTCAAGACTCGCCCCCCCTCAGCGGGGTCCATGTTTGTGGGGCTGAGCATACTGTGACGGAGTACTCACCACAAACAAGGCGTGACCACGAGGCCGAAGTGGGGATTGATATGTAACGCCAACCCACAGCCGCGTGGGCATGTCTGGCGTGTAGATAGGTTGAGGTAGCCGGGTTGGAGAGGTATGGATGGTCAGAGATACTTGCCGAGTTCGGGGTTGGAGAGGTGCGGATCGTCATGGTACTTTGCCGAGGTTGTGGTTGGAGAGATGCGGATCATCGTTGGTAGCCGGGGTCAGAAGTTTAGAAGAGCGGAATCCAGAAGAATAGCTGAGGTCAGAAACAGAAGAACAAGACAAGACTGTGAAGGCAATGGTAGCAGTGAATACTTCGCACATAGGAAGGGTTATGCTCAGCCAATTTGCCAGTGGACCGGCTGAGCATATATAGGACACAGGGACCAATGAGGTAACAGGCTGGATGAGGCGCATCAGAGAGTGTGTGATAGGAGGATACGGTGCAGGAGACAGTTGTGGGGAGGATCCCAGAGGCGGAGAGATGACGCGGCTCTTGCGCGTGCTGACGACTGATATTGCCGTGTGGGTGAAGTCTGGAGGTGGGACTGGAGACAGTAGTAGCACGGCGGCTGGTCCCAAGAGGCGAGGAGGCGCCATGGATGACAGATGTAGCGGGGTGCCCGATCACGGGTTGGAGTAAGTGAAGAGTGCACAGAGCGCGTTGTGGAACACGGATCCTGACAAGTGGTAACCCTGGGATCTAATTGGAGTGACCCTGCTGAGAGGGCTCCTGTTGTCTCTGACACAGAGTACCTTTCACCAGGATAGAGATTCCATAGTCCATGATAGAAAGAGTAACTGAAGATGAGGCCCAATTGATATAAAAAGTTAGGGAGCGAGCCAGTCGCAAATTGCTTAGCTCCTCAATCAATCCCCTGCAAAACCGGCATAAAGCCCCTGAAACTCTGGGAAAATTGCATAAAAAAAAAAAAAAAAAAAAAAGCTACCTACGGTGCCGAGACACAGGGAGAAGGAGAAGTAGTTGGGCGACTCTGACCGCGGCTGAGCATTAGAACGAGTGATCCGCGTCCGGCCGTGGGCTTCCCCCCTCACCTCCCAAGAATTCCAAGATGGCCGCCGGGACCGCGCAGCGGAGGTAACTCCCGATCCCCGAGCCCCTCAAGGCGAGCAGAGGTGAGGGGGATCCCCACATTGCGGCGCAGTGCAGAGGCATATAATTAAATACGGAGCAGTGACCGCCCGCCCCTCTCCCAATAACTACAGTACACCCGCACTGAGCCGGTATCTCAAGATGGCGCCGGGCGGTGTATGAGGTGCTGGGAAAGGCACATAAACTTGCAGCGGAGCCAGTGCAAGTGATTCCCCTCGTGGCACGGGGACCCGCGAGCTCCGGAGGGGAGAGGGAGATCCATCCCGGGGGAAGGAGGTTGCCAGCAAGTGCAGCCCTGCTGCGGGGAGGCTGGCGGCCATCTTGGTCCACCCTCTCTGCTCACATTTGCTGAACTAAAAAGAAACAGACACAAGCTGCAATTAAAAACCTGCACAAGTTATCTTTTGGGAGGCGCATGCGCGAGGGCTAGGTACATGGATGCCTAGAGTGTGAGCTCCACACCCCTCGGCAATTTAAAAGCACACACACAAGACAAAATTTATACATAACTTTCCTGATCACCCTGGCAGTGGGCACCATTGGGTTAATCCCTTCTCACTCTAGGTAGGACAGGAAGTATTTTGCAGGTAGGCCATATAAGGCCCCTCCCTCTACCTGCACACCAGTCTTTTTCCTGTCCTCACAGCTAGGTGTAGGATTTGTTATTTTTTAACAGGGCTCACCTACTGCACCTTGTGCAGATAGCCAGGGTCTCACCCTCTCTGCCCTGAAGCTCTGCGGTGCGCCCTACGGGGGGCAAGACGGAGACCCCTTAGAGTCGGGGGTGCCCCTGTTGGGGGGGGGGAAACAGCTGCAGCCGCGAGGGGAAGCTTAAGTGCAAAGCCCAGGACCGATCGTAGGCGCACAGGAGCTGCAGCTGGGAGCCATGGAGGCCCAGACTCACCGCATAAGCGCATGGACGCTGCGGTAAAGTACCCGGCAGCCCGCCACACGCGGAAGGGGGAGCAGCAATGGCTGCTAGCAGAGCAGGCTCTTTGAACCGCAACAGCGTAGCAACGCGGCGGTAACTACCCCAGTAATCCGCTGTGAACCGAGCGGAGAAGGGTACAGTGCACGCGGCCGCTCGGGAGCGCGCGCGTCACGGCACGCCGGCAAATGCGTGCACAGACACGCGAGCCGTGCACGAGCACGAGCACTTGATGACGTCAGGGAAGCGACGGCCACACGGTGTGTGTGTGAGTGAAGCTGCAGCATGGAACGCTCAGCAGGGAGAAGCCAAGTGCTTGATATGGATGCAAAAATGGAAACACCCAAAACATCAGTTCCCAAGACTAGGTGAGTCCTTAGTTTAGTTCTACAGGGGAAAAGAGAGATGGTATATATACATTAGGGTGTATGTTTAGCATTTATTTTGTTTTTATAATTTAGTGCGTTGGTTAACCTCCCAGAAGCAGAATCTTCTAAAGGGACTGGGAAATCCCTGCAACATAAAAATAGAGGATGCAGCAGAAAGGTTGCTAAAAAAACGAAGTGGTGTTCAGCTTGTGAGAAACCAGCTCTTATAGGAAAGAAATTATGCAAAGATTGTATTAAAACAGCAGCAGGTGATACCAGTGAACAGATGAGCACTTTCCTTGTGTTGATGAAGGAGGCAGTTAAACAGAGTGTGGATGAAGCAGTCCAGCAAGCTGTTAACCCTACGCAAAAAAGATCTAGATCCAAAACCAGTCTGGATAGGGGGAAAGGTTTTTCGTCAGATGAGTCTGAGATTGATTGTTTTCAAGTATCAGAGGGAGAAATGGATTCACCAGAGCAAGAGGTTCAGGAGGAAGAATCTGAATTTGATGTAGAAGTAGTGGATCCACTTATTAAAGCCATGAGGCAGGCGTTGGAACTAGAAGACACTGATGAGTTAACCCATAAGAAAGATAAGCTTTTGGGGCAAGACAAAGAAAGGGTAGAGTTTTTCCTATTCACCAAGTAATTAAAGATCTTATTCAGGTGGAATTGGCCCGACCAGATGCCAAAATATTTGCGCCTAAAAGATTGGGGAAGATGTATCCATTCCCACAAGAAGAGGTGAAAAATTGGGAGGTTAGCCCAAAGGTGGATACTGCTATTTCCAGAATAGTAAAAAAGACCACAATCCCCATAGAGGAAGCAGCGTCATTAAGGGACGCTATGGATAAAAGGATGGATTATGCATTAAAAAAAGCATATGTTACGGCAGGAACAGCCTACAAACCTGCCATATCAACTACATCAACTGCTAGGGCTATGCGAGTGTGGATTGCCAACATTGAAGAGGCAATAGACAAAGGTGTAAAAAGAAGTGCTATTCTTAAGGCATTGTCAGAGGTGAAATGGGCAACTGATTACATAGCAGAAGCCTCATTGGATGCAGTAAAATTAGCGGCCAAGTCTATGGCACTGGCGGTATCAGCAAGAAGGGCTTTATGGCTCAGGCAGTGGATGGCTGACACAGCATCAAAGAACACCTTGGGTACATTACCATTTGAAGGTGAATTCCTATTCGGCAGCAAACTAGATGCAATAATAACAAAGGCATCAGGTGGAAAGAGCACTTTTCTACCGCAGGAATACAGAGCCAGGAGATTCAGTCTCCAACAGATGAATAGAAATCAATATAAAGAAGCAAAGGCATACAAGCCTGGTAGGGCTTTTCCAAGGCAAACGACATGGAGAGGTGGCCAGAACCGGCTTTTTCGTGGCTCTAGAGGAAGAGGATCATTCGCAAAGAATAAATCCACATGAAGGTCAGAGGGCCCAGCAGTTGTCCGTAGGAGGACGGCTGAGAAAGTTTTCCACAACATGGGCCCAAACAATACAGGACGAGTGGGTGTTACAAACCATTCGTCAAGGATACAGTATGGAATTCAGGGAGATACCAAAAAGAAATATGGACGTAATAACAGGGATACAGTCCAAAGAAAAGAAAAGACAGATGAATACGGCTTTAAGGAAATTACTACAAGCAGAAGTAATAGAAAAGGTACCTCAAGAAGACAGAGGAAGCGGAATTTATTCCAGAATATTTTTAGTAAAGAAGCCTACAGGGGATTACAGAGCAATCCTAGACCTAAGAAGGGTAAATTCATTCTTGAAGATAAGAAAGTTCAAGATGGTGTCTTTAAATCTGATTATACAGGAGGTACAACCAGGAGACTATAGGAAAAAACCTGGCGCTTACCTTAAGCTTAATATATGAGGTGTGCTTACAATGTGGCAGTAAGTTAGACCACGGCTCTATGACAGATGCTTTGAGCCAGCATGGAGTTCCCCTCTGCTGCAACCCCAGGGAAGGGTTAATCCGGAACCCTTTTAAAGATATAGAGACATACAAGCAATGGGGGAGCGTGGGATTAGAAAAACATTTGACAATAAAAAACAATAAAATACAATAAAATTAATGTGGTTACAACAATATTGCTGGGGGTTGGTGAAAATATTAAATACACTTACACGGCCATGTGCAAGCGGACACGGTAATGTGGTTTCTTTAAGCAATTCCAGTCACTCCCAACAACAGGTAATGGTGGTTTAGAGGGTTTGGAAATAAATATATAAATATATCTGTACTCACACGGCCATGTGTGAGTCCTTGCAGGAAATTGGTAACTTTGGGGTTAAATTAACCCATCTGCATCTCCCCCCAGTGTAGACTCTTCTTTGTTTGCAACCAACGTGGGATTCTAACTCCAGTCTTGGGCATCAGATGGGGACTCTCCCCAGTGGTGGTAGTAGGGGGGGGAGTAGGTAGAGAAAGTGAGGCACGTTGTCAGTGGGGTTTAAAACACATTTATTAGTTTTAAAAGCAATTGGTACAACAAGACTCACATACATACATAGTGGTTGGACCCCTGGCCTCCTCGTGCAGTCCAGGATACAGTTTAAGCAGCCGTTATTGCCAATCACGCGTCCGTGATGCAGGAGGAAAAAAAAAAAAAAAAAAACTTTTTCTCCTTATCTGCAATGGCTGCCTGGTTGATCCGGCTACGGGAGCCACGTTGGGCCAAATTCAGCAGGAACTTTAGAGCTACGCGTTTCGTCGAATCATCGACTTCCTCAGGCTCATATGAGCCTGAGGAAGTCGATGATTCGACGAAACGCGTAGCTTTAAAGTTCCTGCTGAATTTGGCCCAACGTGGCTCCCGTAGCCGGATCAACCAGGCAGCCATTGCAGATAAGGAGAAAAAGTTTTTTTTTTTTTTTTTTTTTCCTCCTGCATCACGGACGCGTGATTGGCAATAACGGCTGCTTAAACTGTATCCTGGACTGCACGAGGAGGCCAGGGGTCCAACCACTATGTATGTATGTGAGTCTTGTTGTACCAATTGCTTTTAAAACTAATAAATGTGTTTTAAACCCCACTGACAACGTGCCTCACTTTCTCTACCTACTCCCCCCCCTACTACCACCACTGGGGAGAGTCCCCATCTGATGCCCAAGACTGGAGTTAGAATCCCACGTTGGTTGCAAACAAAGAAGAGTCTACACTGGGGGGAGATGCAGATGGGTTAATTTAACCCCAAAGTTACCAATTTCCTGCAAGGACTCACACATGGCCGTGTGAGTACAGATATATTTATATATTTATTTCCAAACCCTCTAAACCACCATTACCTGTTGTTGGGAGTGACTGGAATTGCTTAAAGAAACCACATTACCGTGTCCGCTTGCACATGGCCGTGTAAGTGTATTTAATATTTTCACCAACCCCCAGCAATATTGTTGTAACCACATTAATTTTATTGTATTTTATTGTTTTTTATTGTCAAATGTTTTTCTAATCCCACGCTCCCCCATTGCTTGTATGTCTCACAACCAGGAGACTGGATGGTGGCGATAGACTTAAAAGACGCTTATTTACATGTACCAATAGCAAAAGGGCATCAAAGATTCCTAAGGTTTGCAGTAAATCAGGAGCATTATCAGTACACAGCACTACCATTTGGTCTGGCAACTTCCCCAAGGTCGTTTACAAAGGTTCTAGCCCCTCTAGTGGCAGAAATGAGAAAAAGGGGGGTAGAGATATACCCTTACCTGGACGACATCTTGGTAAAATCAAAGGATTGGGAGAAACTCCGACAAGACCAGAAAATGGTAATAACCTTCCTAGAACATCACGGTTGGTTAATAAACAGAGACAAGAGCCATTTGGTACCCACTCAGCTCTTAAGATTTCTGGGGGTAGAATTCGATACAGAAAAAGGAGAAGTGAGATTGCCAGAGTCAAAGAGGCAAGACATAGCCATACGAACGAGGAGGCTCAGAGAAGCTACCAGGACTTCAGCAGAAGAATGCATGAGACTCCTGGGGAAATTCGCTTCAACATTAAGCGTCACAAAGTGGGCAGCGTTACATATGAGACCTCTGCAAAACAGTTTTCTGCAACAATGGAACGGGAATCACAAAGACACAAGACAAAGAATCTTGTTACACCCACAGACAAAACAAGAGTTAAAGTGGTGGGAAGATACCCGAAACCTGGAGAAAGGGAAAACGCTACAACCTGTACACTGGTTAAAAATTACAACAGATGGGGGCGTGTCTATGATGTCATCCAGGACAGTCGGGTAAAAGCTGAGCTCCAGAGACCCTCCTGAATAACTGCTGATTTAAACCCTTTTACCCCGGGCAAAAACCCCGAAAAAAGCCCCTGACGACCCTCTAAAACCAGAGGGATGGCTAATAAGGGGAAAAATCCCCCGACTCAGGGAGTGGGGAAGTTCTTCTCTCCTGCAAAACAGCCTGGTGAGACAGGGAATAGAAGGCAAGATGGCCCCCAGGCTTCAGGCCCACGAGGCAAACAAGGCCTCTCAGACTCAGCGAGCCCTACCGAGACCCCCTCTTCCCCGGACGGGGGGATCACAAAGACATACCTAGAGGAACTCCTTGCCAAGCTCCAACGGTCATTACATGCCAATATAAAAGACGCAGTGGCAGAAATTAGACAGGATATCCAGGGGCTGCAGGAACGCACTACCACACTGGAGACCAGACTGGACGAGGCTTTACACCACCAGTCAGAGGCCGATGATGAGATCATACGCCTGGGCCAAGAAATAAATACACTAAGAGACGGATTGGAGGACCAGGAAAACAGGGATCGCCGCCAGAACCTGCGGATCCGCGGCATCCCTGAGGCAGTGCTACCCACACATCTGCGAGCATACCTGAAGGACTTCTTCCTCTCCCTATGCCCAGACCTTGACTCCCGGGATTTGGAAATGGACAGGGCGCACAGAGCCCTGGGCCCGCGCTCCGAGGACCCCAACCGCCGGCGGGACGTGATCGTGCGACTCCACAGTTACTCCACCAAAGATAAACTAATAGGAGCTAGCAGGGGGAGAGACACGATCGTGTTTCGAAGCGACCCGCTTCAGGTCTATAACGACCTTTCCAAGCTCACATTGGACCGACGCAAAGCACTACGTCCCCTAACATTACTCCTTCGTGAGAAAGAAATTAACTACAGATGGGGGTTTCCTTTTAAATTGATTATTCCCCACAAGGGTAAATTCCTCACCATCCGGTACCCTGAGGATATGATGCACTTAGCAAAAGCCCTGGGCCTTCCCGTGGACTCCCTCCAACCTGCCCACCCAGCTGGTAACCGGGACCAGGACAAAGAGGATCAGCCTGTGAGAGCATCGGAGCGGATAGCCGAGCAAAGGCAATCCCGGGACAGATAAGAAAAGATTCACCGGCAAATCAATCTCCCGCCCGGGCCCCGCCATCGTCAGCCCCGAAACTCCTCCAAAATGGCGTCGGACGCGATCTCACTAGCCCAGGCAGAAGACCTCCGGGCCGGAGCCGCGGGGGGGCCCCTCTTCATCCCCAGTTCCAGAAATCCTACCATGGGCAATCGGAGGGCAGACGCCGCACAGCCGACTTCGGATCCCCACAGCTGCCCCCGGTGTCCGTCGGGGTAAACACTACCGCCTGCTCCAAGGCTCTCCCAAAATGGCGTCCGAAGCGAGCATACCGGTCCTCGTGGCTTCCCTGGCTGAGCTGCACATCTCCCTCCACAAAATGGCGCCCGAGAGAGACGTCCCCGTCCGCGGAGCACCACGAGGTCTGACGGTGCGCCACAGCCGACGTCAGCTGACTGCGCGACTCAAATCCGGCGCAGATGGAGACCCCGCCGGAACCCGGCAGCCAGTCCCATCCGCGGAGCGTCGCGAGGCCAACGGACGCGCCGAGGGTGACGTCAGCATCATGCGCGACCCACAACCGGTGCCGACGGAGGCCTCGCCTGGACCTGGCGGCGGTGCCTGGACCGGAACGCCGAGGCCTCCAAGTGACATCCAGCTGACGCCACATGATACTCCCAGCTCGGGGCTGTCTGGCGCTTCCCCCCCCCCCCCCTCGGCCAATGGGCCCTCCCTGGGCATTCTTTTATCCTTGACGGACACCCTCCCTGGAGGAGAGCCGCCGGCACAAGACTACACAGCCCCACACGCGCCCTCCCGTGGTCTTGCCTCCAGGGACAGGGTCTGTAAAACTGTGAAACCCATATATATTCCCCTCTGAGTCTCTCCCCACCACTCCTAAATTCAGCAGGGTTTCCCCTTCACTACCCTACAGTTGTGTTAGCCCCCACTAGACGAATGAGCAGGTTTAGCCACTGACCCCTACCCTCAAGCTCCCAGGACCCCCCCCCCCCTTGTTCTTTATACTTAACATTAGCGTTATAGAAGTTTCCCCACCTTGATTTTGATCCAGTGCCCCATGAAAGGGTTTTGTTGTTGCTGTTGTGACCGCTACTGTTATCGCTCGGTATGGATCACATGTTATCACTCTTGCTTCATTTACAGGCTGAGACAAATTGTTGTTTATGCAGAGATATGTCTTCTCCTCCCCCTTTCCCCCCACCTCCACCCCCCCCCCTACTCCACCCACCCCCCCCTCAACCCCCCCCTCCACCCACCCCCCCCTTCCACCCCCCCCTTCCACCCCCCCCCCCCTCTCTCCCCCCCCATCCTCCACCCCCCTCTCCACCCCCGCCTCACCCCCCCTCCCCCACCCTCCCCCTCTCTCCTCCCCACCCACCCCCACCCCTCCCCCCCACACACCCCCACCCCTCCTCCCCACCCACCCCCACCCCTCCTCCCCACCCACCCCCACCCCTCCTCCCCACCCACCCCCACCCCTCCTCCCCACCCACCCCCACCCCTCCTCCCCACCTCCCCCCCCTCCTCCCCCCCACTTCCTTTTCCTTCCCCCCACCCCACCCCTACCACCAATCCCACTCTCCCCCCCCATACCCGTTATTCCCCCACCCGTACTCCCTTCTCCCCCTCCCCTCCCTCCCTCCCACTCCCCCCCCCCTTTCCCCCTTCCCTCCCACTCCCCCCCCCCTCTCCCTCAACTCCACCCCTTTTGCCCACCCCATCTCACCCCCTCCTCTCCCCCCCAAGGACCCTACCTCCCTGGAAATGACGCCTCATACCAATATCACACCAGACATCAGGAGTGTGTAGCCTATCCCAAAAGATTGGCACTATCTACCCTGGTGGTAAAGGATTGTATAATGTATTATGTACTTGGAGTGTTTTATGCTAGCTAAGATGAATAACAAAGGGGAACATGTTCTTGAACTGCCCCTTCACCATCCCACCTCTACCCCCCCTCTCTCTTCCCCCCCCCTCCCCTCCCCCCCCTTCTCATTCTATCTTTCCTTCCCCCTTGTGGCTCTCCCTCCCCCCCCCTCCCCCCCCCCTTTATCTTTAGGCACCCATCCTCCTGCACGCAACTCACTCCCCCATTCCCACCTGCCCCAACCCACTCCCCCCCCCCAATCTCACCCGCATTTCAATACACAGGCTATACCCTCTCAGCCTTCCCCACATGAAGGAAAAGGGGGCGATGGGAGCATAGCCCAGACCTGCCCTGTCGGCAGCAGGTTCCCTAGAAGCTTCTTCAACTCGGGCACCCTAGAGAAAGTATGCTCGGGTGTAACCGAAGACTGTTATGGGTCTCTGCCCAGCCCGCCTCTGCTGGAGGCCGTTACCGGACCCGCCCCCAAGGGTCTTATACCACTCCAGCCGGTCCTTAGATTAGACCGGTTTTCAATCTTTAAGACCCCATAAGGGTCGACCTTCTTCTCTTCTTCTCCTACCCGCTGTTACTGTCCCAGCGGTTCTTCACCCAACCCTCCCCCTCTTCCCCCCACAACCTTCCCTCCCTCCCCCCCTCTCCCCCCCATTTCGGCTGCTTGTCTCTAAGCTCTTCTTCAACGACAACACACACGCAGATTCCCCGACAGAGCAGGCAACCCCAGTCACTAAGACTCCCTCTCAAGCCTCCCCCCCCCCAAACCAGAGGGGACCCCACCCTTGGCCCAACGAAAACTTAAGACAAAATGTCTCAACAAAAAGCGCTAAAAATTGTTTCCCTAAATGTTAAGGGCTTGCATAACAATAAGAAGAGACGCCTAGCCCTTCAGGAACTAAAGAAGTCGGGGGGCGATGTGGTTTTCCTCCAGGAGACTCACTTCACATCTAAGGAGCCGCCTAAAACATTTCAGCAAGCGTATCCGTCGAGTTACTTCTCATCGTTTAGTAGCAAACGAAGAGGGGTTGCCATTCTGATTCGTCAGGGCACCCCATTTAATCTAACAAAAATCCAGGCCGATCCAGAGGGTAGATTTATTGTGGTATACGGCTCACTTTCAGGCTCGGCAATCGCCCTTATTAACCTATATGCCCCAAACGAGAACCAGACAGAATTCTTAAAAAAAGTTCTGGAAGAAATTGACCCACAGTACCTATCCTCGCTACTTATCGCGGGGATCTAAACATGGCTCTTAACCCAATAGAAGACAAATCGAGCCTCCCAGGACGACAACACTCCACCCAGTCACAAAGACTGGGGAAAAAATTCAAGGACATAATGGGGGACTTTTCACTTTTAGACATTTGGAGAACACAACACCAGGGGCAAAGGGATTATACCTTTTACTCGGCCCCTCACCAAACATATTCCCGTATAGACTACTTTCTTGCTACCAAGAACATTCTAGAAGCCGCCCTAGATACTGACATCGGCCCCATCACGTGGTCAGATCATGCTCCTATCACCCTGACCCTATCCATTCCATTCGTGAAAACAACCTCATATTCCTGGAGACTGAATGACTCCCTACTGAATCACTCGGAGACAGTACGGGAGCTCAAAAAATCCCTTAAGGAATATTTCCGGATAAATATAGGCACTGTTGCCTCTCCAGCGAGCCTGTGGGAAGCCCATAAGGCGACAATCAGAGGACATTTCATCTCGATTGCCTCCCATCGGAAAAAAACTAAACTTAAACAAACCAAAGAGCTAACAGACAAAATAATAAGCTTAGAACAACAGCACAAAAATAACCCCTCCCGGAAAATTTATAAACAGTTGACTTCTGCCAGAAGCGACTTAAGAATAATCCAAATGGACAATGTCGAAAAAGCTCTTAAATGGACGGGTCAGAGGTATTATGATAAAGGGAACAAGGCCGACAGACTTCTTGCTAGCAAACTAAGAGGCATACACAAAAGATCGCAAATAACGGCGATTCGGAATAGTGCTGGGGAGCTCCTACATAATGAAAAAAAATTGCAGAGGAATTTACTAAATTTTACTCTAAACTATATAACCTAAGGGCTCACTCTGCTAGCCCAGACCCGAAGGAGCTATCGGCTACCATTGACTATCTAGCTGATTGCGACCTCCCCTCATTAACAGAGGAGGAAATCCTTCTCCTGAACGCCACAATAACGGCGGAAGAACTAGAATGGGCCGTTAAGGCCTCCAAAATTTCTAAAGCACCGGGCCCTGATGGTTTCACGAATGCCTACTATAAGAAGTTTCTCCCCATTCTGTCCACCCACCTTTTACAATTGTTCAACTCATTTCTAGAAGGATGTCCTATCCCATCTTCAATGTCGTCCGCCAATTTGGCCATAATCCTCAAAGAAGGGAAGGACCCCACACAATGGTGGTAGCTATAGACCAATCTCGCTGTTGAACAATGATCTAAAACTATACAGTAAAATACAGCGAACAGACTTAATCCAATTCTCCCGAGACTAGTACACATGGACCAGGTCGGGTTTGTCTTGGGCCGCCAGGCCTCAGACAATACCCGTAAAATCATTAACTTAGTTGACCATGCCCACCTTACAGATTCACAAGCTATGTTACTAAGCTTAGATGCAGAGAAGGCATTTGACAGAATTGACTGGCTGTTCCTAGACCAAACATTAAAAAAATTCGGATTCAGGGACTCCTTTCTTAAGGGTGTCCAGGCGCTCTACCAAACTCCATCCGCCTCAGTTAGACTATCGGGTGGAGGAGCGGAACAAATTCACATTAGAAATGGCACCCGACAGGGTTGCCCCCTCTCCCCTCTCCTTTTCGCTCTCACGATTGAACCACTGGTGGCCAAAATAAGACAAAACCCAAACATCCAGGGTATACCCATGGCCACTGAACAATACAAAATTTCCCTATTCGCTGACGATATTATCCTGACCTTGACCAGACCCCTAACTTCCCTCCCCAACCTCCAGATGGAACTGACGGAGTTTGGAAAGGTATCAGGGTATAAAATAAACAGCGACAAATCTGAGGCCCTAAATCTTAGTCTTCCCGACCCCACAGTCAAACTCCTTAAGCTAAATTTCAGCTACCGATGGTGCCCCTCATGCATTAAGTATCTGGGAATTAATGTATCTAGGCACTATCGGGACCTATATAGGGATAACTACCCGAAACTATGGGACCAGATCAAAAGGGATCTAGATCGGTGGGAAGGTTATCAGATCTCATGGATTGGGAGGATGATCTCTACCAAAATGAATATACTCCCAAGAATGTTGTACCTATTCCAGACGCTCCCAATCCAGGTCCCGGCCGCCGATCTAAAATATATACAGAATAGACTACTCCACTTCATTTGGCAGGGTAAGCGGCCCAGGGTCGCCAGATCAGTCCTGATGACCACGAGATCCAGAGGAGGGATGGGGGTGCCTGACCTATACAAATACTATCTAGCCGCTCAGCTCAGGCAGGTAGTAATGTGGAACTCAGACCCGACCCGATGTTGCTGGGTGGGAATGGAAACTCGGTGTGCCAAATTGCCTTCTCTGCAAGCCTCCCTCTGGAGCCTGAACAGAGGAGAGGGCCACTTACACAATCTTAAACTACAGGCCTCACGATTCACGTGGGACACCTGGTCCAGATGCAAACTTAAATTTAATCTCTCATCCACAAACTCACAACTCACTCCCCTCGTTAATAACCCTAAATTCCCTCCAGGATGCGGATCTAAGCTGTTCGCCCACTTTCACACACGGGGTATAGAGGCGATTGCCGACGTACTGAGCCTAGGGAAGCTCCTGACCTACCAAGAACTGAGGAACAAATTTAAAATTACAGAATTGGACACCTTTAAATATCTACAAATTAGAAATTTTGTTAGAGCTACGTGCCCTCATCCAGAATACCCCGCTCTCACTACGTTTGAACATCTATGTGAGGACCAGTCTTACCAGAAGGGACTTATCTCGGACATATACAATATCCTAATGCGCTCAACGTCCCCGACACAGCATGACTATATGCTACGATGGTCAGCTGATCTAAACGTTAACATAGAAAGAGAGACATGGGAGGAAATCTGGCAGGCAGCCTCAGAAACTTCCCTTTGCACCACAATTAAGGAAAACATCTACAAAATTATGTTTGGCTGGTATCTTACCCCAGCACGATTAAACCAGATCTACCCTCTGGCATCAGACCAATGTTGGAGAGGCTGTGGTAATAGAGGGGACATGGCCCACATCTGGTGGACCTGTCCAGAAATTGTGAAATACTGGGCCAAGGTCCAAATTCTTATAAAAGAGGTCACCGACCTAGAACTTCCTATTGAACCACTGACCTTCCTGTTGGCTGCACCCATGCCGAATATAATTCGGCCCACCAGGAAATTAATATCCTTCATTCTCACTGCGGCGAGATGCTGTATTGCGGCCTCCTGGAGGAAAACGACTACGCCGGCGCTCAACACGATAAAGAAAAGGATTGGGGATGTAATGACTATGGAAAGGCTCACAGCCAACATCAGACAAAAAACCCCGGCCTTTGAGGATATCTGGGAACCCTGGTTCCAGTTTACCAGAGCGCCCCGACCATCCCAGGTGAGAGGGAGACCAACTCCCCCTCCATAAGAAAAAACTCACACGAATCTCACCAGAATCACCCTAACAGCCAAGTGGGTCGACAACAACCCTCCCCAGCCCCCTCCCCCCCTCCCTCACACCCCTTCATCTACCCCATCACCCTCCCTCTTACCTTCTCTCTATGAAGGCTCCCCCTCTCTTTCCTGGACAACTTAGGTTGCCTTTCTTTTTCCCCCCTTAAAAAATATGTTTTGGAAAATATTAGGCTACGATATATGTTAGAAATGTTGTATTTTCTAAAAATGCCTAATAAAAACATTGGAAAAATAAAATAAAAAATTACAACAGATGCAAGCAAGACAGGTTGGGGGGCTCAGATGGGAGAAGAAGTGGTGCAAGGAACCTGGGGAAATCAGGTAAACCACCTACCATCAAATCTGCTGGAATTAAAAGCAGTACAAAAGGCCCTAGAAGTTTTCCAGGACAAAATAAGAGGTGGCTGTATAAAAATAGAATCAGACAACAGATCTGTGGTCAAATATATAGCCAAACAAGGAGGAACCAGGAGCAGAGAGCTGATGAAGCTCACAGCAGAAATACTCGGTTGGGCAGAGTGCCACTTGTCGGATATTACAGCCATACATATCCCAGGACTGGAAAATGTCACAGTAGACTTTCTAAGTCGCAATATCATTCACCCAGGAGAATGGGCATTAAATCCAGGAGTATTTCAAGAACTGGTAGAGCGATGGGGTCAACCAGACATCGATCTTATGGCGACACACCAGAATCGCAAAGTAAGGAACTACTGTTCCAGACAGTTTCACCCAAGCGCACAAGCTACAGATGCTCTCAGTCTCAAATGGGATTTCAAATTGGGATACCTGTTCCCTCCAATTCCTCTGATTCCAAAAACAATCAGGAAAATCAGGGAAGACAGAGCAGAGGTGATATTCATAGCACCATACTGGCCAAGAAGGCTTTGGTTTACACACCTGGTAAATATGGCAGTGGATACACCATGGCACATACCAGATCGCAAAGGCCTGATGCAACAAGGGCCAATATGTCATCCGAATACCAAACAATGGGCTTTGACGGCATGGCGATTGAGCGGGAGACATTGAGACTGAAGGGTTGTTCAGAGAAAACAATTCAAACCCTGTTACAAGCAAGGAAAAGTTCCACATCAAGAGTATACCATAGAATCTGGCTTTGCTTTTGTGATTGGTGTGAAAAAGAGAGAGAAAATTTCCTTTCACCAAGAATTGTATCTATAGTGGAGTTCCTGCATAAAGGATTTGAGAAAGGTCTCAGTCTCAGCTCATTGAAAGTACAAGTGTCTGCACTATCAGCTTTGTTGGAAAGAAATCTGGCAATGGAAAGATTGATAATCAGGTTCTTTCAAGCAGTTAAAAGGTTAAAACCTCAAATTAAGAACAGGGTACCTACATGGGACTTGTCTTTAGTCTTGGATGTATTAACAGCAGCTCCGTTTGAACCGATACAGGAAATAGGCCTAAAATGGTTGTCATGGAAAATGGCGTTTCTGATAGCAATCACCTCGGCAAGGAGAGTGGGAGAACTACAGGCTCTATCTGCCAAGGAACCATTCCTAATCATACATCAAGACAAGCTAGTTCTTAGACCGGTACATCAATTCCTGCCAAATGTGGTATCACAGTTCCACATGAATCAAGAGATTGTGATTCCGTCATTTTGTCCAGAACCAAAAAATAAGAAAGAAGAAAGGCTACACAAATTGGACGTGGTAAGATGTCTTAAAGTGTACCTAGAAAGGATGAGAGATATCAGAAAGTCAGACAAATTATTTGTCATTCCAGAGGGACCAAAGAAAGGACAAGCAGCATCAAAGACTACAATTGCACAGTGGATTATGTCTTGTATCAAAAAAGCTTATGAAAGCAAAGGACAAGATAAACCTTTGAACATGAAAGCCCATTCTACAAGGGCCATGGCTACTTCATGGGCATTCAAGGCCCAGGCTACACCAGGGCAAATATGCAAAGCAGCTGTCTGGTCCTCATTCAATACATTTTTGAAATACTACAGACTAGACGTACAATCATCAGCTGACGCAAGCTTTGGGCGTAGAGTCTTAGAAACTGTAGTGAAATAAAGTGTAAAGTGTATTAATAAAGGTTGAACTGATAAGACATTAAACTGGTGTTGTCTATTCTGATGTATCCCTCCCTAAAAAAATTGCACTGCTTGGGTATGTCCCAATGGTGCCCACTGCCAGGGTGATCAGGAAAGGAGAAAATTTAAACAACTTACCGTAATTTTCTTTTCCTGGAACCATGGCAGTGGGCACATAGTTACCCTCCCTATGTATGTCTAATGCCTATCAGTTATATATTTTCAGCTATGGAAGAATCGTAAGACTGGTGTGCAGGTAGAGGGAGGGGCCTTATATGGCCTACCTGCAAAAGTCTACTTCCTGTCCTACCTAGAGTGAGAAGGGATTAACCCAATGGTGCCCACTGCCATGGTTCCAGGAAAAGAAAATTACGGTAAATTGTTTAAATTTTCTCCTTTCTCAAAGCACACGACTCCGTTAAGGAACATCCCAGGATGCCAACGAGACCAAAATCGGGCCGTCAGGCCACAGTACTCACGAATTATTTCAACAAAACGGACTCGGTGCGCATAGACAGAGCGGGAACCCGGTCGCCATCTGCAGATACAGAATCCGAAGATGATCGGCTACCGGAGGAAAGAACTGACCCAGGGGACACAGAATCAATCACTAGAAGAGTGATGAGGGAGTTCTGTAACGAGATGAAGGCGTATGCATAAAGAGTTGGAAGATCTGAAAAAAGACATTAGCAGTATTGGCGCCAGAACTGACGAAATAGAGACTAAACTAGACTCCACGATCAGGGCAGTCCGCAAGCAAGACAAAACTTCAGCCAGCCTTCAGGCTCAAATAAATGAACTGTCTTGCAAACAAGAAGACGCGGAAAATAGGGACCGCCGGAACAATATCAGGGTGCGTGGCGTCCCTGAAGAGTTTACAGACCCTGAGGACTTCATATCAAGATGGCTGACAAGCCTATTCCCTGATAAGCCCGTCACGGCCCTGCACCTGGATAGATGCCATAGGGCCCTCCGGTCCAAACCACAGCCTAATGACCCCCCAAGAGACATTATAGTACGGCTACATTATTTTCAAATAAAAGAAGCTGTCTGCCAAATCTCCAGAGCTTCGGGGTCAGTGGAATTCGAAGGGGTTAAGCTCCTGGTGTTCCAGGACTTGTCGCCTACAACCCTTGCCAAACGAAGAACCCTCTTCCCATCACCAAACTACTCCGTGATAAGGGGGTACGGTATCGTTGGGTATTCCCCTTCGGACTTATGGTCCTAAAAAACGGAGCGGCCCACACCATTCGCTCTCTGGATGACAAGAACCAGTTCCTGAAAAAATTGGGCCTCCAACGAGATTCTACTGACCTGGTAGAAGCGGGTACGTCCTCCCCTGAGCCGTCCTGGAGCAAAGTGACCAATTCGTTGAGAAAATCCCCAGATAAGACCCTTAATTGATGCCAATTAAGGATCAATTGAGCCTTAAAAGGGCAATACCAGCGGAATGTCCGTTTGTCCTCGGAACACCTGAATAAAGTTGGACACTTCAAACCTGTACACCAACACGGCGGCAATCCCGGTACACCCGGAAGCGGAGCAATATCCTGAACCGGAGAGACTCAATCCACCATCAGCGGAGGCAGCCCACAACAGAGGAGGCGCACACCAGGGACTGTGCCCAAGATGGACTATACTCAACGGAGTCACCAAGCAATAGGGACATCCCCCCACACCTCTCCGCCCCCCCCCTCCATGCATCCGACCCCCCTCCCCACGAGGCACCCACCGAGATTAAATCCACAAAAAGGGCATTTTGAGGGGAACCAGCCCACTATATATATATATACATATATAACCCCAATCTTCAGACACCTCATCCACCTAACAATATCCAGGGGGAGTTGGGAAGATGAAAGAGGGGAAATTTAGGTTAAAAATAATTATAGAAGCAGCTCTAGACGGGATATTAGGGTATCTAGATGGAAGCTCCACAAGCCCTTAAGATATGCAAACGGGGTACCCATGGTAAATAAGATCCAGTACAGGTAAAGACAGTCCGAACCTGGACACGCCTCAGACTGTTCACCATATATTTTTCTGGAATTGTGGAATACAGGTTTCTGTTCTTTTTATTAACTTTATTAAGGGAGCCACCCACCCCTGGCCCTTGCCATGTTGCCGATTCAGAATGTCCTGTGTAACCACAGGACACTCACCCAAGTCCTTTGGAGGGGAGAAGACCGATTTGACCTGGTCCATCGTACACCAGATTCTGGTGTACGAGATTCCAGCCTTCCTCCGAAGGCAAGAGATCCATTGGAGTCTCAGACCCCACAAGGATCTCCGTTGTTAAGTTTCTGTATGTCTCATCCCTTGTTTTTCCTTCCTACCCTCCCCTCCCCATCTGGCCGCTCGCCGCGCAACACGCTGAGGGACCCCTCAGAGGGACACCGATGTCATGGACAGATGAAGAAAAGGTAAAGATCACCTACAATCACCACACACCAAACACTAAGGTTAGAGCATTCCGACTAGTTATGCCGTAATGGGGTTAATAATCATATCCCACAATGTGAAAGGCCTAAATAGCCCGAATAAACGACGTGTAGCTTTTGCTGACTACCAGCGGAAAAAAGCTGATATCATACTACTACAAGAAACACATTTCAGCATAAAGAGCGCCCCAAAATATCTAGACAAAAGATTCAGACAATTCTATTTCTCATCCTCCTCAAAGAAAACAAAGGGAGTAGCAATTATATTCCATAACAAGTGTCCTTTTAAAGCAGAAAAGATAATTAAAGATAAGAACGGAAGGTATATAATCCTCATAGGTTCTATAAATGGTCAAACACTATCTATTGCATCTATCTACCCCCTGGCGATTTGGACCCCAATTTCTTCACAAGCGTTTTCAATAAATTAAACAAGGTTGCACAGGGCTCTTTAATAATAGCGGGGGACTTCAACACAGCCCTCGATCCTACCATGGACAGATCAAACCCTCAGCCCCGGCAATCCAAGCATGCGTCATACACTCTATGTCAGGGTCTGAAAGAGAATAATCTCCTAGACATCTGGAGGGAGCAACACCCCACTGATAGAGATTATACATTTTTCTCACACCCCCACTCTTCATATAGCAGAATCGACTACTTTTTTATCTCTAGCAGACTGGTTCCGCAGATCTCCCATACAGGGATCCATGATATTTCATGGTCAGATCATGCGCCTATAGAGCTGAGGTGCACCCAGCTAATTCTGGACAGACCTAGAGCAAACTGGACACTTAATGAAGCCCTCTTAAAAAACCCTGCCACCGCCCAATTAGTAGCCAACTAAATAGATCAATTTTTCCAACTAAACCACGGTTCGGTGGACTCCTATCTATCCCTTTGGGGGGCTCATAAAGCCACGCTCAGGGGCATACTAATTAGTATTGCGTCTAGAAAGAAAAGAGAACGTGAATACAAAATAAATTTACTACAATCTAAATTGAAAACCCTAGAGGACAAACATAAACAATCCAATAACCCCAACCTACTCAAACCAATAAGAGATGCCAAAATAGAACTAAATCTTCTATTAACATCCCAGGCAGATATATCCCTGAATTGGTCAAAGAGGAAATTTTTCAATAAAGCAAACAAGCCAGATACTATGCTCGCCAACAAGCTGAGACACAGACCCCCTAATTATAGTATACAAGCCATTAAAAGATCCTCAGGCTCTATCTCTGGCAATCCATCTGTAATTGTAGAAGAATTCAAGTCATTCTACGAGAAATTATATAATGGGGATAAAATAGTACATAACCAGAATACCGAACGATCTCGTGAGTCATTTCTCTCGAGTTCAAAGCTGCCAAAGCTGACGGAAGAGGAGAGAGGACGACCGAGTCTTGATTTTACCATGGAAGAGCTAGATCTAGTTATAGACAACATCAAGACCTCGAAGGCCCCGGGGCCAGATGGCTTCTCGGGCCTCTATTATAAGAAATTCAGTAAAATTTTGGCCCCATACCTGCTAAAAATGTTTAACGCGGTGTTAGCAGGACAACCCTTCCCCGAAAACATGCTCCAAGCGTCAATCTCTGTAATTCATAAATCTGGCAAAGACCCATTAGATTGTAAAAGCTACAGACCTATCTCGCTTATCAACACGGATATCAAAATCTATGCTAAATTAATTGCCAATAGATTAAGTCAGATCCTACCTAGACTAATACACCCAGATAAAGTCGGCTTCATTAAGGATAGACAAGCGGGAGATAATATCCGACGAATCATTGATCTGTTAGAAATAGCCAAATCACAAAAAGTAAAAATTATGGCGTTAAGTCTAGATGCAGAAAAGGCCTTTGATAGGATCGACTGGGCATACCTAAAAGCTACACTTGGAGCATTTGGTTTAGAGAATAAATTAATATCAGCTATTATGGCGCTATACACTGGTCCGACAGCTAAAGTTATGCATCAAGGCTACCCCTCGGACATATTTAAGATCAAGAGTGGCACGAGACAGGGTTGCCCCCTCTCGCCCTTACTCTTTGCCATGTGTATAGAGCCTTTAGCGGCACATGTGAGAGAGAATCCGGATATTTCCGGTCTCAAATTAGATAATCAATCCCACAAAATAGCCCTCTATGCTGATGATGTGCTAATGGTCTTGTCAAAGCCATTCACCTCTCTCCCTAACCTCTTCAGCCTATTAGATAAGTTCAACAAAATTTCAGGATTTAAAATAAACCAGTCAAAGTCAGAGGCCTTGAACGTCACCATTCCAAAACCAGAAGAAAAACTAATCTCTTTAAACTTCAACTTTCGCTGGCAGCCTAAGGCGATCAAATACCTAGGGGTATTTGTCACAAGTGAATATAAATCAATTTATAAAGCAAATTATCCCAAATTAATTAAAACACTGAAGGAGGATATAAGAAAGTGGGCGAAATTCAATATCTCCTGGATAGGAAAAATATATAGCATAAAAATGAATATTCTCCCACGCATCTTATACTTATTTCAAACCCTCCCAGTGCCGTTAAATTTGAAGGAAATTAGAGAACTACAATCCGCCATTTTTACATTTATATCGGGGGGCAAAAAACCTAGAATTACTAAACAGACCCTACTGAAACACCCAACAGAAGGGGGCTTAGCAGTACCTTGCTTGATTTCATACTATCGAGCGGCCCAATTACGTCAACTCTCCCAATGGCAAACACACCCTGATTTGAAGCGATGGGTAGCATTGGAAAGCAAAGCTTGTTCCCCATTGGAACTAAGCAAACTATTATGGACCCCAAAAATAGCAAGAAAATCCGCTATACAGTACAGCAGCCGCTATCCTCAATGACCAATTCATTAGCAATCTGGGATGTTACCAAATTTAGATGCGGACTTACGTCCAAAAAAACCCTGATGACACCCCTATGGGGTAACCCACACTTTGCTCCGGGTATGCCTAGCGCTAACTTTCAAATTTGGATACAGCATAATATTATGAGATTACAAGATCTGGTGGTAGACAACAAACTCATATCATTTGCACAAATTAGAGAAGAGAAAAATATCCCACATTCAGAATTTTATAGATACCTCCAGATCAGAGCCTTCTACAATAATTCAACCCCATACCCACCTTTGACAACATTCGAAAAGCTCTGTCTGAATGAGACTAACACGAAGGGACTCACATCGCAGATGTATAGAGAAGTGATCGGTTCTGGAATTAAAGTCACCCACAAGCTAGGTTACATGCTAAAATGGGAAACGGACTTAGGGGAGACCCTAGATTTAGACGAGTGGACCCAAATAGCAACAGCAGCTGCTAAGAGCTCGATTTGCACAACATTAAAGGAGAACGCATATAAGGTCCTAATGAGGTGGTACCTCACCCCGCTTAGACTATCCAAATTTGTAAACGGTAGTTCTCCACTCTGTCCTAGACAGTGTGGAGAATCCGCTGATCTGTTACATATGCTGTGGTCCTGCCCCCGGCTGATTCCATTATGGAAAAAAATCATTAATTGGCTTCAGAGGCTTTTAGGCCTCGACATCCCATTTGATCCCGGTCTCTTCCTTTTGGGAAGAGCACGACAGGGCTTCTCAAAAGCAACTCTTAAACTAATAGCACATTTTGCTACAGCCGTGCGGTGCGAGATTGCAGCATTATGGAAACAAAGTAAAATTCCTGTTATCCCCAAAATCCGGAATAGAATTTGGTTCGTATGCCAGATGGAAAAATTGACAAGTTTAGTCAATGACACTGGCAAAAATTTCCTAAAAGTCTGGACGCCTTGGCTGGCCCAGACAGACATCCCTGGGGTGGAGAGATCCACCGTTTTGCTTTAATAGTAGTTAGATGCGTTCTCCGGTAATGGAGTAGCCCACCCAGCAGCAACAAATTAATCCAGACATCGTCCCTGAAGCGTTGATCAGAGCCGCGGCCTCCCACCCTTCCTCTCGCCCTCCCCACCCTCTTCCTCTTCCCCCCCACCTAATTTTACTTTATGATTATTTATTATTTAAGTTTATGTCGTTGCTTATAACTCTGTTTTGATGACAATGTTTGTGTTCAGCTACCATACATAAGAGATATGAATAATGCATGTCACAGTACTGGAAATAAGATGTATATATGCTGTATTTTCACAAAAATAAAAAATACAAGTTATAAAAAAAAAAAAGTTAGAGACACTACACAGAAGATGGTCATATAAGATTATAGTGTAGCCGTGTCCCCTTTTACCTCCTGGCCGGGGAGTGGGGATGGCTGCAGAGGTGCTCGGTGTCGCCAGAGCCATGGACGGACTCAGCTAAGTGCGGGGAGCCTCAGGCACCAAAAACATAGATTGTAAGCTCCATGGGGCAGGGACCTGTGCCTGCAAAATATCTCTGTAAAGCGCTGCGTACAATTAGCAGCGCTATACAAGAACATGCTATTATTATTATTATTATTATTATTATTGTTTGTGCCTCAGTCAGACATTTGAGAACAATTTCTGCGGACTCGCAACATCTGCCCATAGGGAATGTTGTCAAGCCAACGACGTGAATGATTACTCTTATAATTTAAATAAAATTTAACGTCAACTGACTTAAAGAATGTTTTCGTTACAATATTATTGTTTTCGATCGTTAAATCCAAATCCAAAAAAGTTATCTTATTGTTACTATTTTCACCACATAGCTTGAGATTTCTATCATTGTTATTTACATAATGTATGAAATCATCCAGATCTTCTGGTGTACTAGGCCATATGATCAAAATATCATCAATGTACCTTCGGTAGTACTTCAAATATTTTTTGTATATATTTTCATTCCAAATGTAGTCCTCTTCCCATTTACCCATAAATAACCCTTCATAGTTGGGAGCAAAACAAGTCCCCATGGCCGTCCCTGTGGTCTGGAGATAAAAGTGCTCTTCAAATAAAAAATAATTGTGGTGCAATATATATTAGATACTTTCTACAATGAAATCTTGTTGTGCCTGTGATAGTGTTATCAACATATAAAAAAAATGTGCAATGGCTTGCAAACCCTGTGAATGATGAATGCAAGTGTACAGTGCGGATACATCTAGCGTGACCCAAAGAAAATGCTCTTCCCGTGTGATGGATGCCAATGAGTTTATCGCATCAGTGATATCTCTTAAAAATGATGGAAGTGCAACTGTGAGGGGTGCTAAAAAGGGATCTACGAAATGTGAAAGATTGGAAGTGATGGAATCTATCCCAGATACTATGGGATGGCCAGGGGGATTCAGCAGGGTTTTGTGAATCTTGGGCAGATGGTACAAAATGGGAACATGTGGAAAAATCTTGATAATATAATTGTACTCTTTACCAAATAAAATACCCGATGTAAGTGCCTGAGTTAGAAAATCTTTAAGGATACTCTGATATTTTAGAGTGGGATCTCCAATCAATTGTTTATAAGAGATCCATCCTCTAGAAGACGAAATGCTTCTTTGAGGTAATCCTCACGATTCTTTAACACAATGCCCCCGCCCTTATCAGCTTGGCGTATAATAAGATTGCTATTTTTATTTATTTCTTTTAGGGCATGTCTTTCTTGTGGGTTTAGATTATCCTGAAATTTGTAGTGACGTTTATCTTTACACATTAGTTTCAACTCTTTTTCAACCAAATGCTCAAAAAGTTCTACGTATGGACTTTTGGATTCATGTGGAGGAAAAATGGATTTAGGTTTCAATTGTGTATGTAGAATATTTTTCCCATCATCACTCTCTAGATAAAGGCTTAAGAGATCTTGAAGAGTATCTTCTTCCCTTGCCATTGGGACTGAATTATTAGAAATATTGTTCTGTTGTATGTCTATAATTCTTTCATTCTCTTCCATTAGTTCTATTATATTTTGATACAGCACTCCTTCATCCATAATATGTTTTACATCATTCGTCACAGTAGTGGAGTTTACTATATTTATGGAAGGTGTAAACGTATCTCCCAAAATTTGAATGGACTCCACTATCCCTTGCGATGACATTCCACCATGGATATTAGTTTTAGAGAAGTGTCTTTTTAAAGTAATCTTTCGTAAATACTTCTGTAGATCAATATATAATTGAAACTCATTTGGCTGGCTAACTGGAGAGAAGGCGTGTCCCCTCTTCAAAACATTAACCTGTAAATGAGACAATGCACATCCAGATAGATTATAGATACCTAGATTTTTTAGCGCCTCTGTTGTAAATTCCTCTTTGGTGTGTTTTTTGGCTTTGGTTCCCTTACCTTTACTCCTCCTGTATCTGCCTTGTTTCAGCCACCTCTCAACCATGAAATTGGATCTGGAGATAAAAGCTTCGTTTTCTTTTTCGGGATTGCACCTGTTGGCCGGTGAAAAATCTTTCTCCTGTCCAGGTGGCGTCATAGGTGTCGGGGGAGTAGACGGTTCAGGATCACTTGTCACATATTCGCTTAAAACCTGAAAAGAATTGGATAAAAGAATAGTCATCTTTCTTAGTGACAGTTTTTTCTAGGGGGTTGTGTATTTTTTCCACCTTCTTGGTCACTATGAAAAAAAACTCTTTTCATATTTATCCTTTTTCTTGGTACCCAATTTCTCTCTCTTGTCTTTGTGATGGTGAAACCTTTGGTAGGTATGATCATAATGATCATCTCTTCTACTATTAGAAGTAGAGGGATAATATCTCTCACCTCTCCTCCTTCTTTCTTTTGATCTATGATATCTCTCTCCTGGATTTTGATCATAATTTTCCAATCTTTGAGGTACATTTTCAACTTGATGTTCTATTTTTTCTTTTTTAGATTTAGCCCAATTGTATTGTTTGTTTCCCTCATAGTCTGTTTTATCTCTGAGGTATTTCTTCTGCTTTAGATTAATTTGACTATTCTCGTTCCCCTCCACCTTTTCTTTAAGTTCTTTAGCAAAAACCATTAGAGAGTCTTCTGGCATCTCATCAATAATTTGCTTCTTAAGTTTGGCAATTTACACAATGTGACTGTATGTTAATCTATCAGTAATTGTATAATTTTGAAAGAACAATTATCCATAATGGTGTGCCATTTGTGATAAACTCCTCATTTTCGAGGCCATAGGTAGGCAACTTCAAAAGCCTAAGGCATCCTGGTATCCTCTTACATATAAGAGCTTGCTCTAAACTGAATCTATCCCACCAATAAATGTGTCAGTGAACATCAATTTTTCCAAATTTTGAAATAAATGATTAATATCAGGATTCGGTATTGGGGTATAGGTTCTATATTATCTCCAAAAAAGGTATCTGTCAAACCTCTCCTATTGGTGATGGTCTCAAAGGTTAATGGAGATGACATGATGGAAAGAGTGCTGAATACAAAATACAACTGAATGGATATAAATTCCCAATTGTAGATCAAGGGGTAAAGAAGCTATAAATAGCTGGAAACCCACAAAATATGGAATAAAATGTGATATATAAAATTCCCACTAACAAGTATACATGAAGCATACAACATAAACCAAAAAACAAAAATCACTAACAATAATAATATACAAACAAATAACAAATGAAAACCTACTGGACGGCTTGATTGCGATAAGCTAACACAATGTATGGTGATACTATATCACAACCCATAAGGAGATAGCAAGCCAATGGGGCAATGCAAGGTGTTGCAGCAACACATGAAAAAGATCCGTAGAAGGAAAAAATCCCAAAAACGTGCAGTAGAAAAGAAGTTTCAGTGTGCGCAGTTCCTTATCAATCTTCTCTACAAATCTAAACTTCTCCTTCCTGCTGCACCCAGTCTCCCGTGATCAGCGGGGTAACTACATACACATTAACACACAAATGGGGCGCAAAAAAAGAAACAACAAAGATTAATAAATTCAATAAAATGTTTTATAAATTGACTCATAAAAACATATAACTCAGAATAAGAGACATGATCCAAAATGATCACAAAAGATAAAAAAAAAAACCACAAGGCTCGTGGTGTAAAAAACACCACTCCAGACAGAACAAACAATGGCCTTTAGATATAAAAGGGAGAAAAAGAAAGTCCAGCTGCCATAAAATGAAAACCTTATTTCCTTAACTTCTGTATGCGAGTGTCCTCGTGGAGAGGCTCCGCTGCTTCCGGGTTATGTCGTCACGTGTCTCCAGGTGCAGCTATGATCTCACCACTCTACGCGTTTCGTGTCAATTGGACACTTCTTCAGTCACTGGGACTATCCTGGTATGAAAGTCCATCGGCATTGCCGTGTTCTTGCCTTTCTTATGCTGGTTGGAAACGTCAAATTCTTGCAGGGCAAGACTCCAGTGAAGGAGCTTGCCATTTTCCCTAGCCACGCATTATTGCCAACTTAAAGGGTTGTGATCAGTGATCACCGTGAATGTCCAGCCATACAAATAGAGCTGCAGTTTTCTCTGAGCCCACACAATAGCCAAACACTCTTTTTCAATTGTGGCATAAGCCACTTCCCTGGGCAGTAACTTTCTGCACAGATGCACCGCAGTATGCTATCCCCCTTCCTCCCCCACTTGACTGAGTACAGCACCGATACCGTAATCGGTCTGCACCAAAAATTTCTTTGCATAGTCGGGGGCTGCCAGGATGGGTGCGCTGGCCAGCGCTGTCTTGAGTGCCTGAAACGCTGTTTCACAGGCAGAAGACCAGGCTGCCAGAACTTGGAGTCGCTTCTGTGTCAGATCTGTCAAGGATTTAGCCATGGCGCTGTACTGTGGGAGAAACTTTCTATAGTACCCATCAGTGCCTAAAAAAAGCCATAACCTGCTTCTTAGTCTTGAGGACTGGCCACTGCACTATAGCCTCAACCTTAGCTGGTTCAGGCTTGAGGTGCCCTCCCCCCGCCCTGTGCCATAGGTACAAAACCTCTGCCATACCTACTAAACACTTGGTGAGTTTCAGTGTGAGCCCTGCTTCCCTAATTCTGCTAAGCACCGCTGCTACATGAACTAGGTGACTGTACCATGTCCCGCTAAATACTGCAATGTCATCCAGGTATGCCCGTGTGAAACCCTGCATCCCTTCCAGGCGTTGGATGGTAGCCGGGGCATTTCTCATCTGAAATAGCATCACTAGAAATTCATAGAGGCCAATTTGAGTAATGAATACTGACTTCTCCTTAGCCTCCTGGGTCAGCAGGATCTGCCAATACCCTTTGCTCAGATCCATAGTGGTCATAAACTTTGTCCACGCGAGCTCGTCTAACAGCTCATCCATGTGGGGCATGGGATAAGCATCTGACACCGTTCTCACATTGAGCTGCTGGTAGTTCCCACAGAAGCGGGTGACCCCATCCTTCTTAGGTACTAGGACTACCGGACAAGCCAAGGGCTCTGGGATGGTACAATTACCCCTAGGGCCAATATCTCCTCTACTTTCCTCTCTATACTGCCCTTCACCGCTTGTGATACCATATAGGCATGCTTATGCAGAGGTCTCCTCTCACCGGTGAGCACTGGGTGATCGGTGATATGTGTTCTGCCTGGCTTGTCTGTGAACAGAACCCTATACTGCTCTAGCATATCCCTCACCTGTACCTTGTGCTGAGCTGGGACCCTATCTCTACCTGCGCTATGGTGCCCCCCTTCCTAGATTCCCCTAGATTCCTACGGTGCCCCCCTTCCTAGATTCCTATCTCTACCTGCGCTGGTCCCCCATTGGTGGGCTACAAATAGCCAGCACTGATGCCACACTGTGCAAAATACTCCTTTAGCATATTAATTTGATAGGTTTTAGTTCTTCCTGTCTCTCCATCTGACTGTTCAACATAGTTGTACTCATTCATCTTTCTGAGAACCGTGTGCGGTCCAGACCAGGCAGCCATTAATTTGTTCTGCCGAGTTGGCTTTAGAACAAGTACTTACTGTCCTGGGATGAATGATCTGCTATGGGCATTCTGGTCTTACCAAGCGTTCTGAGCCTCCCTGAGATTTGCCTGTCCTAACCGCATAAGCATTTCTAGCCTCTCTGAGATCTACTACCTACTGAAGCACAGATGCATCCGTATTGGTAGTCTCCCCTTCCCATCCCTCACGGAATAGGTCAAGAGGTCCCCGTACCCTGCGATCGTATAGCAGCTCAAAGGGAGAGAACCCGGTTGATTCTTGCGGTACCTCTCGGTATGCAAACATCTAATGCTGTAGGTGAATCTCCCAGTCCTTCCCTTCAGCTTCTATAAAAGCTTGCAGCATCTGCTTCAGGGTACCTTTGCACCTCTCGCATAGACCGTTGGTCTGGGAGTGGTAAGGGGTCATGTGCTGGTGCTTCACCACGCACACGTCCCAGAGACACTGTAGCAATTCACTCATGAATTGCGACCATTGATCGGCTAGAATCTCACTTGGGAAACCTATTCTAGTGAATATGACTAATAATGCCTTTGATACTGCCCTAGCATCGATGGTGGCAAGTCATACAGCCTCTGGGTACCGGGTAGCAAAGTTCACCACCGTGAGTATGTAACACTTGCCAGACCAACTGGGGATCCTGAGGTGTCCCACTATGTCCATAGCTACCCTCTGGAAAGGTTCCTCAATTACCGGTAACAGGTTCAGGGGTGCCCTCACCTGATCACCCGCCTTACCTTCTCGCTAACAGACATCACAGGAGTGGAAGAAATCTGCCACAGCCCCTGATGCCCCTAACCAATGTAGTAACGCTGCAACAGCCGGCCTCTCGTCTGATTGAAACCCTGATGCCCCGCTAGTGGAATGGAGTGGGCCACCTGTAACAACTGGTGCCTATACTCCCTCGGTACCACTAACTGTCGCCTACCAGTTCAGACCCTATCTAGACCCATAGCTGGCTCTCTACATAATAACCTGCGGTGCCATGAGAAATGTTGTGACCCACTGTCCAATAATGTCCAGAGCTTCCAGGGCGTGGTTTTGGAGCATTGAGAGTGAACACAGGACATTAGGGACACTAGCCAGCAATATCCAGCTGTCTGGCAGTGATTTGTATCGTTGTACCTGCTCGGTACATGTTTTTAATCAGTTGGTGTGGGACGTAGACTAACACAGTGACCGGGAGATTTGGAGACGTAATCTCGCGAGGAGACGTGACGTCACCACGCCGCCGCGTGCAGGCGAACAGCCACGGAGGACGGGAGCAGTGAGTGAAGCGGGGTGGTCCGCAGACCAACAAGACGGACAACAACTAAGGGGGAAAAAACGCCACACCATACCCCTGGAGTAGCGTGAGTACTACCAGCACATTAGGTGCGGTCACAGAGACACACGGCCCTTAACTACGGGTTTTGCAACATCTATAATAGTACCCCGCCCTCAGAAGCTCTCTACATTATTGGGAGTGCCTAAATAAATGACTCCATATCCCTGGAAGTTTTGGCAATAACTCCGCATGTGGTTATAAGGACATTGTGCAAGGAGTTAACTGGAACTGTGTATAAGTCCACGGATACCTACCCTTGATGAGTGTGAGAAGCTCTAAATTCTCAAACGCTTTTAACCAAACTCACAAAGTGTGAGTATTTTACTTATTGTCTTTTTTATTAAATGTTATAATAAACTGTGTTACACTATGTATGTGTCCCACTTCTCTTCCTATATGTGACACTTCACACGAGGATACTGTTCCTGTAGATGAGTTGCTGCTGGCTG
>NC_134484.1:315190180-315277680 GCF_040206685.1 Ascaphus truei
CCGAGTACGAGGGAGTGCGGGGGGTACTGGTGCGCGAGCCGCACGTTACCTGGAGTTGCGGCCGGTTGTCAGGGACGCGATCGGGCCGGTTGCCGGGGACGCGATCGGGCCGTTGTTAAGGCCGCGATCGCGTTGCTGCGGCCTCGCCGGCTCGCGGAGCAGGGAGCCGCCATTGTTGGGTGCGTTGCGCATACGCAGGGACTAGGAGCACCGGGAGGACTCCAGGGAGTTCGCGCATGCCCAGAGAGGAGCAGTAAAGCCCGCGAAGCCCTGGCAAATCAGAGGAGGGCTCTGTAAGGGGACTTCAAGTCCCATGAGCCTCTGGAGCAGTCCCATGACGCCAGGGAGCCAATAGGGCTGCAGGAGTACTACTTGCAACATAGTAATACATTTCGGTGGCTTAGAGCACGCTAGTCAGTTGGTGAGAGGAGCAGCTAGGGGAAGGAGGTAGGGTGCAGGAGTCAGTGGCTCCCTGCACTAGGCCAGTAATCCCCTAGGCCCCAGATAACCCTGAGTCATCCTAGCTGAGTGTTGTAGGGACAAGTCCTAGGTTAGGGACTCTGCCCCATTATCTAGTTATTAGTAGTGAACCAAGAATATTGATCGGTTGCTGACAGAGAGCTGGACTATCTTCACGGAGGCCAAGCCAGCAGTGACTGCGGCCTGCGGGCAGCATACAGATCCTCTCCAAGGCACAGACGGTGTGGAGCTGCGGTGATATTATCCACGCCGGAATTCACCCCACGCGTAGGAGGATATCACGACGATCCAACCCTGGGGGTATAGCAGCACCCGTGGCTGGAGCCCGGGCAGGTAACCCACTATCTCACGTGCACCAACCAGACCTATCAGCAGACATAGTGGCCGCGCAGTCACACACACACACACACACTTGTATGTGATTTGGGAGTGCGAGACATTGGGTGGGGTTTACTGGACATGGGGTGGGATCACTCTGTGGAGGTGTTAGCGTCCGCCGTGACGCCTAAAGGTTAGCGTCCGCCGTGACGCATAAAGGTTAGCGTCCGCCGTGACGCCTACGAGGTTAGCGTCCGCCGTGACGTATAAAGTGTAGGCACCCGCCGTGGTGCAAGTTAGCGTTAGCATCCTGTAAGACGCCGTAGTCTGGTTGCCCTTAGCGGGGGACCCTTGTTGCTATGTGTTGATGTTACTTGTCTCTACACTGCCGACACAGTTTATCCGAGTGCGGCTCATTCCGCAAGCCGGGAAGTGTCCCGGCTTGCGAGCCGCACTCCCTCAGCGTGCCGCGCATCACCGATGCGCGGTCACGCATCATCGGGTGCCAGCGCCCCCTGCACGCGCGTCCAGGGCTCCCCGAGGGAGCCCTGGTGTCCCGCGATCGCGGGACGGCGGCAGGGGGTTCCGGGGGACTTGGCTGCAGCAGTATATGCCGTTAGTAAAGTCACCAGTTGTTATCCAACCTGTTGTACGTGGTTATTGTGTATTGTCCTGCGAGGAACCACTCCCCCTCTGGTGGGAGCCATCGCAGGTGGAGGCGCTGCATTGTTGTAAGTGAGTACCCCTAGCATAATTGACCCAGGTTCCCCGTGGCGGAAGCTCAGCCCTCCTGTGAGCCAACAGGTAATGCACCACACCTATGGTAACACCGTATGTTCCTCCGCACCCATAGTATAATCTGCGATTGTGGGGGGGGGGGGGGAAACCCGTTACAAGTGGATATCAATGCTTTCTAAATACAGTATGTTGTGCTTTCTCTTTTGCTTTTAAAAATGACCCTAGGACTAGATAAGTAGTAATGTCACTGCCTTTGAAGTGGGTAACAATGGCATAAATACCGCCACGTATGCCCAGGCATGTCCCGGGGGCCCCAGCTTAAGGGGTGAAAGGAATTGGGACCCTCTGGACTTGATGAACCCCCCCATGTGGTTACAGAGGCCCTGCACTCTTCCCCACAGCAATGAAACGGATTGCCGGGGAAGAGAGCGTAGCCTCTGTAACAGAGCAGCCCTTCTTGATAAACGGTGTATTATCATGAGATTCTTCGTCATCATGGTGACACATTGCCATGACAATGTGCCGACACGTAATGCAGTGACGTCCCAACTCCGTGACATTGCCCAGGAGCCCTCAGACATAGATACAGCACTGGTGAGTGAGAATTATTGTGTAAATTCTCTTTGTGACATTGGCAAATCTGGGCCAAATTTACTAAGCAGTCTTCTGCCATAAGACACTTTCTGGCACTGAGAGACACCTTACAGGTTATCGACTTTAATGGGCTTTAAGGTATCTGCTTAGTAAATACTCTATGGCCTATATTTCCCGAAATAAAGATTGTAAACTCTACGGGGCAGGAGCTTAATGTATATACGCAATGCTATGTATAGTGCTGCATTCACAGTATAAGAACACATATTATTATTCGTAATACTGTATCTGAACAGTCAATAGAAAAATCCTTACTGTGTGTGTCGTAAAACAATTCTATATGCTCCACAGAAAATTACTGCAATCTACCCCAACTTCATCCTATTCTGAGCCTTTTTTCCCAGGAAAGTCAAAATACAGCCCGAGATTTATTCACCAAAAAAGCGACGTGTTCTGTAAAGTGTGCATTTTTTTAAATCTACCATTGACATCATTTTTTCAAATGAAAGGTGGCCATTCCTTTAGTGGAAATTAGACAGATGTTGATTTTTGGCTTTGTGCCACTATTTGTAAGTGCTCGACCCAAGACTTTTTAGTCTCATTGGGGTGCATTTACCAAGTTGCCACTCTATCATAGTGTTGCATGCAAAATGATACAGGACCTTTTATAGAAGGGGAGAAAGAGTTAATAAAAATGTTGCTTTAAGGATTTTTCTGCAAGCTGATACCTCCAGTAAAGGCTTTACTTTTATACTTGGTGATTATGGGCTACTGTATTAAGTAATGTTATTGTTACTTTTTATAATACCAATTTAAATAATTCATTTATTCCTTGTGATGTTTGTGCAATCAATTTTATTGCTTTCATCTTAGGCATAGCAGATTCATAACGCAATCTTATTAATAAATAAACACATACACTGTATTTCCCTTTGGGACGGCGGCTTACATCTTGCATAATAGCAAATCAATATTGTGTCTAAGAAGCAATTGATGGTAAGGCACTTTCTTCCAGTATCAAAGGTCACCCATGCTTTTAAGAGATTATTTTATTATTTATTTATGCTTTTTAGCACATGGTTACAAAAGGGTAAATATCATATTAATATTTCAGAGTTTTGTTCGAACAGATACACATGATGAGGACATCCCTTCTTAGGCAGGGTCTAATATACTATAGATACTAGAAAACCTATTTTTATCATGCTTATAGAAGTCGCTTGATTTTCAGCAACTCTCTCTGGCGCAGATTCACAGGGCTCCGCTAAGTTGTGTGACGTGATCTAAAATTATCGCAACAATACTCCTAAGACCTATACACTAATGTGATTATTGTAACGATGACCTTCAGTTAACAATAAAATATTCTAACTTTTGACAGATGTTAGGCTTACTCATATGCAAATGAGACACTAATGAGTTGTTCGCCTAACATCGCATATACAGTATATGTAACAATGTGTTTCTAGAATTGAGTTTTCTAAAAATATAAGTATGCACCTTCATGTCAACCCCTACATAAAGATATAAATAAAAAAAGTGAATGTGATGATAATTATATTGGTGATTGAATATGAAATTATATAGATTAACATTAAAGAAAATCAATGAAAGAATGTAAGTAATGTATCTATGGTTCCTGCCAAATAATGAGAAGATCATCAATATAGTCATGATAAAAAGCCACCAAGTGACATAAGGGATTTCCATCTCCAAACACGAGGGCTCTCTCACACCAGGGTGTAAAGCATGTGCCTATTGGCAGTCCAACGTGTTTGGAGATAGAAATCCCCATCGATTAAGAAATAATTGTGTTAAAAGAAATGTTATACTATCCAAAATTAAACTGTTGTGTGCTGGTGACAAAATGAATGAAGACGCAAAAAAATTACCTGGTAGCTGTAAAACCGTGCTATAATTATATAAAGTGAAGAGACGTCCAAAGTAACCCAAATGTAATTAGATGTCCAGTTGAATTCATAAAAAAAGTTATAATATGTGTTAAGTGTCCAAGAGATAAGAAGGAAATGTAGAAACTGGGGGCTGTAAAAAGTGATCAATATAAATAGAAATGTGCTCACCCAATAATATTAGAAACTATTGGTCTGCCTGGTGGAGAATTCAGAGATTTGCTTATGTTTTGGTATATGATGGAATATAAAAACAGTGGAATGAAAGTGAAGATTTTCCTATTCACTAGCAGCGAGGACTTGAAGATCCCTACCCATATTGAGCAACTCATGTAGTTCAATGAGAAATAAATTGGTTGGATTTGACTCCAATGAAACATAGGAAACATGATCGTTTAGTTGTCTGTGGACTTCATGGCTATAATATGTTCGATCTAAAACAACCACAGCCTCACTTTATCAGCATTTTTTAACGCAATGGATTCATTATTTTTTAATGCAACAATAGCGTTAAGTTCTTCCCAACTCAAGTTGCTTTGATGTTTAATATTCATTGTGGTATTAATGCCTTCAGAGAGAAGTAATACGTCCCTTTCTACGACCTTCTGAAAGACATCAATGGCATTTCCTTTCATCAAAGATGGACAGAATTTCGAAGAGTACTTTAAACCTTATTCTTCTATTCCAAGAAAGGTTAGTGGGTCTCGTTGGTCTATTTCATCATCACGTAGCTCTGTCAAGTACTGAAAGTGGCATTGGTCTTTAAAGTCCAAAGTAAATTGTCTGGTGACAGCATAAATTGGTATAGTATCAATATCTACTTCAATGTTGGTATCTAATTAATTTTTTGTGGCAGAGTTGTTATTCCTTTTTTGTTTGAAAAATCTCTTGAGTGAGCTCACGGGTAAATTTATATAAGCCCACCGCTGTACAAAAAAGGTTAAAGTCTTTATCTAATGCAAAGGTTAAACCGAAGTTAAGGACAGCAAGTTCCGCTTGAGTCAGAGTATGTTTGGAGATACTAATTACAATGGTATCTTCAATAGTTTGTACCTTCTTTTTTACACTGGTGCCACCCAACGGCTTGGTATTTGTTCTGTGTCCATGTCGTCTTCGTTTTTTGATGAGGAGCGTCTTGATGTCAGGTTGCAATTTCATTGCGTTCTCCCTGGAAGATGTGCCTCATCCGCCGAGGAAGCAATGGAGTCATTTTCTGAAAAAGAGACACTATGCGACACAAATTCATTGTCCATGTTTCTTCCCATATTATAAATCAATTTCGGAATAGATTTGGGCGGTCTTGGGGATTTTTTGTTTATTTTTGCGGGGACATTATCTCGTAGACTGAGGATTCTGCCAAATATATATTTGATTACGTTCATAGTCAGTTCGATCTCGCTCACATTTTTTTTGTTTGGTTTGCATGATGTTTTTTTATTCAAGGTTATTGATGTGTTGTGACAATTAATCATCCATATCCTTAAAATTATCAATATGTATAAAAGCTTGAAGTTTTGTTTGTGGTTCCTTAATTTGTTTCTCTGCTAGTGCTTTTTCTTTTAGTTTATATTGAATAATAAGTTAAATTAGTTTAAAAAAGCATTCATTTATGGATAGTAAACCAATTCCGCCAGCTATGTCAACCACAAATTTGGCCATAATTCATAAAGAGGGCCGAGATCCCATGCAATGCGGTAGTTACCATCCAATCTCTTTACTGAATAATGAGCTGAAAATATATAGTAAAATTCTGGCGAATAGATTAAACCCTATTTTGCTGAGACTAATTCATATCGATCAAGTGGGATTTGTGTCGGGCAGACAAGGTTCGGATAACACTCGGAAGATAATAAATATAGTGGACCATGTTCATCTCACTGGAACCAGAGCCATACTTCTAAGTCTTGGCGCTCTAGCGCTCTATTCAACTTCAATCAAGGATTCTGTGAGCTGCATCAACTTCACCCGTAGCATCTCCCCCCGGTGGCGACATCTCGCGAGAGAGGACGGTGGGGCGGTTGAGCTGGTAGCAGTGTCAGAACCTCGAGCAGGAGCAGGTGCAGTAAGGAGGCTTAAAGAATTACCAGCGGACAGAGGCCCCTGCTGAACACCCAGCAGGTCTGGGTAGGATAAGGAGAGGGCGTTCCTACAGCACATAGGAAGCGGAGGAGTAGCCACCCAGACCGTATCTACATGCGCATGACCTACTTTCAGTTTGTAAGTAGGATTCCTATAGAACCCAGAAACAGGACGAGTGGATGTCTTAGTTTTTAATTTGTATTTTTTCATTGTCCTTAGATTTTGTTTTTAATAAATATCCTTTACGTATTTTTGTTAGTCCTTTATTCCATATCAGCCATTGTAAGGTTAATAGTCAATGCAATATCACACTATGTTGTTTCATTTATTTCCTTACATGTGCTGAGCCACGACCGGATCCCCACTCCATCATCTTGGACATATTGGGACCTTAACTTTTCTTTAAGCATACTATCACCATCACACGGGTGTATTTATTGTTTATTTGTTATTATCATTTGATATGTACATTGTTGTCTATACAGTATTTACTCATTGTAGAGATAGGAGCGCCCATTTTGTTTTTTCTATAGTTCTTTCACTAGCTTTGGGTTGCTAGTGTTGTAGTTGGCAGCTCCAATTATTCATCATTTACTAGTTCACATTTTGGTTAATTTATTTACTTTGATACATTTATTATCAATAGAATAGCGCTACGCAGCACACACTTTTTTCTTTAAGCCCCCAAACTACTCAACCTAACCTCCAAAGAGCCATATCAGACTTTGGTAAAATCTCAGGTTATAAAATTAATAATAAGTCAGAGGCCCTAAATTTGAATCTGCCAGACCCAAAGATTAACTTACTAAAATTGAATTTCAACTACAAACGGAGTTCCTCTCACATTAAATATCTGGGAGTAAATGTGACCATGCATTACCAGTCCCTATACCAGAGCAACTACCCACCCCTGTTTTACGGAATCAAAAGGGATTTGGCGATGTGGCAAGGACTCCAGGTGTCGTGGATAGGGAGAACAGTTTCAGTCAAAATGAATATACTTTTTTAAAACCAGACACAGAACATAAAACACAGACAAAGCTCAGTTTTAGCACCTCCAGTGAGACTCATACACGGTACAGTGCCTAAATATATATGTATAAATATCTAATAAGTAAATGGTCTTTTAGTTTGACATTTTTGGCCAAAATTGTTGTAGGCCAAAAATGTCAAACTAAAAGACCATTTACTTATTAGATATTTATACATATATATTTAGGCACTGTACCGTGTATGAGTCTCACTGGATGTGCTAAAACTGAGCTTTGTCTGTGTTTTATGTTCTGTGTCTGGTTTTAAATATATATTGCCATGCTCAGTAGCACTCCTCTGTGACACTCATATGCTTATATATATGTTGTGGTTATTTTGGGGGTTTAATAGGAGCTTGTTAGGTGTCCAGTACTGTATGTTTTAAAATGAATATACTCCCAGATTATTATATTGCTTTCAGACCCTCCTGGTCTGGATACCTGGATCGGGAAAAAAAAAATACAAAATAGAATATTTCACTTCATCTGGCAGGGCAGAAGACCCAGAACCGCTAGGTCAGTTGTGCTGACATCAAAATAAAGAGGGGTTATTGGCGTCCCAGATATCTCAAAATATTACCAAGCCACCCAACTTTGGCAAGAGGTGGTTTGGAACGCTGACCCAGCCCAATATTGCTGGGTGTCCATAGAATCCTGTTACACGGGAACGCCTTCTCTGTCAATGTTCCAGTGGGCCCCTGATTAGAAAGATCTGCAGGCAAACGCGTTTGAGCTAGGTCTGATGAGATGCACCTGGCAGACTTGTACTAAGTTCAAGGACAAATTTAATCTCGCGTCTCCCACCTCACAACTTATCCCACTTTTTAACAACCCCAGTTTCCCCCCAGGATGTGACTCCAAACATTCAACCAATTTAAGGCAAAGAATATTAGGGCAGTGGCCGATCTACTACACAATGGGACATTTCTCAGCTTCAAATTAAGTATTAAGAGCCAGACTTGCATATGTTTAAATATCTCCAAATTAGACATTTTCTACAAAAAATCTCACCAAAGCTAGAATTCTCCCCTCTCTCAAGCTTTGAGCAACTGTGTAAAAGAGGCGAGTACCAAAAAGGCCTTATCACAAGAATATATGCTGGGCTTGAGTTTTCGATAAACACCCCCGGCCATGATTACATGCTCAAATGGGAGGCCCATTTAAATCTGGAAATTGATAGAGATGATTGGGAGGATATTTGCGAGTTTGCTGCAAAGACCTCTATATGTACCACTATCAAAGAAAATATATATAAGATTTTTTACTATTGGTACCTCACCCCAAGCCGACTGAAGCAAATCTACCCTCTGGTGTCTGATCTGTGCTTGAGGGGCGGTGGACAACGAAATGATATGGTGTACATTTGGTGGACATGTCCAGCGATCCAGAAATTCTGGATCATGGTCCAAATAATTATTAAGAAAACAACGGATCTGTCAATTTTTGTGGACCCTTTGACATTCCTACTGCAAAACCAGTGGAGGACGTGGATCGTCCTATGAGACGACTAATATCATTTATACTGATAGCGACTAGATGTGCCGTGGCAGCCTCTTGGAAGAAGATAGCCCCACCATCTAGACAAACTGTCAAAAAGAATAAACAAGGTGATGCGAATGGAAAAAATTACGGCTTTCTTAAAGCAGTCGACTTAAATTTATAGAATTTTGTAGAATGTGGGAACCAAGGCTGAGACAGTGAACTGAATTGCACAGTCAAGACCGCTAAGGATTAAGGCACGAACAGCACAAAAACTGATCGGGTTAACTACATGAAGTCCAAACCAAACCGAAGTCTTGCAAAAGGATACTTTAAACACCAAGATGATCTTATTTGACAAATGGGTTGGCTAAGGTGGACGTGTGGGAACAGGGGGGGCCACCGTCACTCCTCACCAACTCCCTCCTCTACCCCCTCCCTCTCCCCCCCCCTCCCCCCCCCCCCCCAGTTCCTTCTCTCTTTCTTTTCACTTTTCATGCCCTTCCTATAAGGGCACTGACTCAAAAGTACAAGTAGAACACCCCCCCCCCCAAACTGACTGGAACTTACGCACACACCTTGGCTTCAACGTGGTGTGACTAAAAAATAAAGCACTGTTTTTTCAACTTAATATGCAATTGGAAAGTATTTTTGTATGTTTTTGTTTTTAATGTCACTGGATGATGTTTATTATATGCTTCTCCAATGAATAATTTGAAACCAAAAAAACCCCCATTCATCTAAAGTAAGACTCCACTGTCTTTCAAATTCCTTAGCTTCAAAGCCAAAAGTAGGTGCTTTGGTCACCTGGAGCCCCCATGGTATCCATTTATTTTTTTGATAATTTTCAGTTATAATGTCCCACCAAAATGGAAAACAGATGCAACACACCACCATCCAGTTGAAGGAAGAAGAGGGTGACTCAAATATAAAAAAAAATAGTTTATTTGATCATGTAAAAACAGAGGTGAAATGAGCATGTTTTGCGCTAAGCGCTTTATCAAGGTCTTATAATGCCCCACCAAATTCTCAAATCTTGGGCAATATATTTTTCGAATCGAAAAAAGTGAGCTTTTAGATCCTGTGCATTTATACAAAATAAATATTTTTCTCTGTCAAAATGTGAATCAGCCTTCTTGTTTCTTGCAGAAAGATTGAAATAGTTAAATGCAAAACGTGTGTTTATGTATGAATGAGTATCCTGATGTGTATCCATTATGGAGCTGTTTGGCTTTGGTGTCTTTTTATCGTCTCTATATTGATGATTTTCTCAGTATTTGACAGGGAGCCATTGATGAATTACATTTTTTCATTGATTTTTTTTTTTTTTAATGTTAATCTATATAATGTGAAATGAATTCACCAATATCATTTTCACAACATTCACTTTTTTGATTTATATCTTTATGTTGACATGAAGCTGCATACTGATATTTTTAGAAAACCCAATTCTAGAAATGCATTTTTACATGCAAAAAGTTGTAACAATAGAACTTTAGTTAGTTTTTCCTCGTGGACAATTTTTATGACTATGGGCCTCATGCAGTAAAGTCTGATAGAAAAAAATCGCCACGACTTTTAATTTGCCATTCTTGACAGCGTTGCTACCACAGTATGCATAAAGTCCCGAATACCAGTGATAGCTAGGGTGACCAGTCTTCCCGGTTTCGCCGGGACAGTCCCGTTTTTTTATGTGCTGTCCCGGTTTTCAATTGATTCTCAAAATGTCCCGGTTTTTACTTGGGGTCCCGGCTTTTGGGGCTGCGGGGAGCGGAGGATGCTGGCTGCCCTCCCAAGCAGGTGGGGGGGGGGGGAGGGGGGGAGAGCAGGAGAATGCCAGGTGGGGGCGGAGTTTTGATGAGCTGCTGCCATCTGGGCCTCCCCTTCCCTCAGTACTGCCCCCTCCCTTCTCTCCTCTAGTAATGCCGGGTCCTCCCCTTCCTTAGGCTCCACCACTCTGTCCCTCCCTTTAGGCTCCGCGGGCCTGCCAGCCTTTCAGCTGCACTGGCAACCTATACTGCTCCTGCAGACCATCCACGGGCACCAGGTAACCCACATGCCCCCTTATAACCCCCTCGCATGCACCTTACCCACCCCAAGGGGGGAGAGGCCTTATTTTTGTGTGTGTTTGCAGAGGTGGGCTGACTGTGTCACTGTGTGTGTCACTGTGTTTGTCACTGTCTGTGTGTGGCACTGTGTGTGGCACTGTGTGTGGCACTGTGTGTGGCACTGTGTGTGGCACTGTGTGTGGCACTGTGTGTGGCACTGTGTGTGGCACTGTGTGTGTCACTGTCTGTCTGTGTCAGTCTGTGTGCGTATCACAGTGTCTGTGCGTATCACAGTCTGTGTGCGTGTCAGTCTGTGTGCGTGTCACTGTCTGTGTGCGTGTCACAGTCTGTGTGCGTGTCAGTCTGTGTGCGTGTCACAGTCTGTGTGCGTGTCACAGTCGGTGTGCGTGTCACTGTGTGTGCGTGTCACTGTGTGTGCGTGTCACTGTGTGTGCGTGTCACTGTGTGTGCGTGTCACTGTGTGTGCGTGTCACTGTGTGTGCGTGTCACTGTGTGTGCGTGTCACTGTGTGTGCGTGTCACTGTGTGTGCGTGTCACTGTGTCGTGTGTGTGTGTCACTGTGTCGTGTGTGTGTGTCACTGTGTCGTGTGTGTGTGTGTCACTGTGTCGTGTGTGTGTGTCACTGTGTCGTGTGTGTGTGTGTGTGTGTCACTGTGTCGTGTGTGTGTCACTGTGTCGTGTGTGTGTCACTGTGTCGTGTGTGTGTCACTGTGTCGTGTGTGTGTGTGTCGTGTGTGTGTGTGTCGTGTGTGTGTGTGTCACTGTGTCGTGTGTGTGTGTGTCACTGTCTGGGTATGTGTGTCACTGTCTGGATATGTGTGTCACTGTCTGTGTGTGTGTGTCACTGTCTGTGTGTGTGTGTCACTGTCTGTGTGTGTGTCACTGTGTGTGTGTGTCACTGTGTGTGTGTCAGTGTGTGTGTCACTGTGTGTGTCACTGTCTGCGTGTGTGTCTCTGTGTGTTACCATCTGTGTGTGTGTGTGCCACTGTCTGTGTGTGTGTCACTGTGTGTGTGTGTGTGTGTGTGTGTGTGTGGGGGTGTGTGTCACTGTGTGTGTGTCACTGTGTGTGTGTGTGTCAGTGTGTGTGTGTCACTGTGTGTGTTTGTGTCACTGTGTGTGTGTGTGTCACTGTGTGTGTGTGTCAATGTGTGTGTGTGTCACTGTGTGTGTGTGTGTGTGTGTGTGTGTGTGTGTGTCATTGTCTGTGTGTGTGTCACTCTCTGTGTGTGTGTCACTTTCTGTGTGTGTCATTGTGTGTGTGTGTGTCTGTGTCACTGTCACTGTGTTTGTGTGTCACTGTCACTGTGTTTGTGTGTCTGTGTGTGGCTGTATCCTCCCCTCCAAATTCCATCAACATGGCTGTGCGACATCACGTAATGCACATTGCCATAACAAGACACTCAATGACGTCACGCGGCATCAAGTTGACATGACAACGGAACGTATTATGGCGCCGAGGCATCACGTTATGCCACATTGTCATGGCAACATGTCACCGCCTGACATGTCTCTCGTGTCTCGTTGTCATGGCAACGGGGTGCGTCACGTGATGTAATTTGTTTTATAAATAATTTTTTAATGTATCCCGGTTTTTCATTTTGAAAATCTGGTCACTCTAGTGATAGCAACATTTGCAAACATGGTGAGGAGATGATAGGCCCTCTGAAAAAAGCTCACCCGGCTAGTTCTATCTGCTGCAGAGAGAGAGACGCCATTGAAATGTTCTGGTCACGTGACGTGAGACATGTACATGCATAAGAGATACCAGAACGCCATAACGGGGCCTGTATCTCGAGAAGCAGGGGGTCTCCGGACCTGAAAACAATGTGGTTCTGCTCTGGAGACCCCTGTGCATCTACACTAGTAATAACATTTAAATTAAAATATGTAGTAAGTACAATACACAACCCACCCCCTGTGCCCCCACATAAAACCATTATTTATTTATTTGAAAACACGATTGATAACAGGTCGGCAGGGTTTCCTGGGTGTTCCCAATGGGCATCCACGGGTCCGCAGGTTGTCCCCGCTTCCCTGCGGTATTAAACCTGTGTATAAAAAAAAAGTATGGTTTTATGTGGGGGCACGGGGTGGGTGGGTGTTTTGTGTATTGGTGTTTATTACATCTTGTAATGGTTATTGATGGCCTAGGAGGTGGGTAGTAGGGCTGTTGTGTGTATTTTTGTTAATTGTGGGTATTGAGGGTGGGTGAAATGGGTAGTAGCCCCAAGGATGGGTGTTTAGGCCTACCGGGTGGGTAGCGAGGGGGTTAATCCCTTCATTACCTTAGTGGTATTAACAGCTAAGGTAATGAAGGGGTTAAGTCCACCCGCAACACCCCCCCCTTCCCACCGCAAGGCCTAAACACCAACCAAGGGCCAAACACCACCTTCACCCACCCCCGCTACCCATAGTAAGCAGGGCACTGGTGGTTAACCCCTTCATTGCCGTAGCGCCGACTTATCAGGGTTTACTGAATCACTGTAGACTTTTATTGGTGATAAGCTGGCGATAAGTGGCTTATCGCTGCTTACTGCTTGAGGCCCTATGTCGTAATTGTTCTAATCTTGAAGAATTTGACATTAGATCCCACGAATTGTTCCAGAGATTTGTCTTTAGAGGATATGACAGGTGTGTACTTTTTGAAGCTTATCAAGATGCTCGATTGAGATTACGTGAGGATTTGATCCATCCAACTTTCCTACTAAGATTTCAGGTAGAAAACATGGAGAAGATAGACACAAAAATAAAGGACTCCATTGTGGCCCTCCCTATTTTATAACTCAGTTTATTAATCAAGCTATTATTATTAGATTAATTGTTTAAAGATATCTGAGTATTCTCTCTACTGATCTACTTCTGAGAGATATAGTGGCAGTGGATCCCAAATTTGTTTCAACAATGTATCACCTAGCATGTTGAGATCTGATACATTGTTACAGTCTAGGGACTTTTGCCCTACCTTGCTAGGTTACTTACTCTGTGGTCGCTGCAAAATTTGTAACTATACAGTACACAAAAAACTAAGATCTTTAACAATATAGAGGGGTCAAAAACCTATAAAATCCAGTCCTTTATTACGTGTGTACACTGACTTTTGTGATTTACACGTTGATATGTGGGTGCAATAAACGCTATGTGGGTCTTACTACTAGACCATTTTAACACTGCATAATAGAGCATATGAGATTGATATCGAAGAAAGATTTGACCCACCCAGTGTCTAAATATTTCAGTACATGCCTCTTAGGGACTATAAACAACTTCAAATATATTGCGATCGAGCATGTCAAGTCACATGTACCGTACGAGGGGGGGTGTGGGGAGCAGAGTTAATGCCCTATACAAGAGAGAGGTGTATTGGATCTTTTCATTGAATACATTAATGCCCAAAGGACTTAACACAGAATGGGATTTGAAATACCTTTTATAGAAATATTCATGGTACACTAGGATCAATAGTAATCCTTAGTTTAATTCATACATCTTGGCTACTCAAAATATATATTATTATATTTTATCATTGTTGTATAACAATTATTATATTTCATTCAATTTGTTTCCAGACATTACGATACTCCTTGTGTTACTTGATTCCACCTTGAGACAAAATATCTGTTATGTCAGATTGGTTTGTCCTTCTCAGCTTCTCTTCAAATTTTATATTTGATCTGTATTCCGTTCTGTGACATTTCCACTACTGAATGATAGTTACAATTTAGATTATGGGTCAGACATATATCTTTTATGATTTTGGGCTCTGTCATGGGAGACCAGGAACTTTTAACACCTTTTATATTTGTACCAGGATCATGCATTAGGCAAAACAAAGTAGTAGAAACAAAATGTAGTTTATTTCGGTAAACCAACGTACAACAAGAAGAATTACACAATATGCAGGTAAATGTACAGTTACTTGGGTTTGGGGCTAAATTTAGGCTTTCCTAGGTGCAGGGCGCCTGCTTGGATGAGCTTACCCTGACCGGGATATACACCCGGCTCTCCTGGTCCTCTTTTCGGCTACAATTCCTAGACGTGACCGCTACGTTTGATTTGTAGAACTTGGCCGCATAAGATGGGACTTAGTCTCTGCGAAGCAGACTTTCCTAGCTTCAAAACGAAGCCGGTTGCTCTGCTATTTGAAACAGAGCAACTTTGAAAAGCCCGCCTTAGCTTGTTCTGGTTCTCTGCCTCGGCCACCTCCTCACACACACTCCGCCAAACTATCCCCAGCATGGAGGTAGGTGGGGCGACCAATCAGAGCGTGGAACCCTATCACACTAACCAATAGAAACAGGGGCTCGTCTCTTGGCTGATGTCAGTGGAGGGAGGTGCCAAGCCGGCTCGGGTTGCCCCATGGGCGGGACACACAAACCAACCAATGGGAAACGCGCTGACACTCTGCTGCTTCCCCCAGTCAACCCACTGCCACCCACTGGGCAGGCTCCACTAAGTCCGGCAGACCAGATGGTCCTTCCCCAGCCACCCAGCACTGACACCTCTCCACATCCCGTATCTTCTTTGAACCATGGATACTATGCAGACTTCCTGGCACCTTAAGCAGATGTCCTGGCTGACTGCATAGAGCCTTATAAAATGTATAAAACACAGAAAACATATTTTAATACATGGGGGACTTTGGGGAGACTCATGACGGTAAGAGAAATAGGACTGAGTCATAGGGGTTTGAAAACCAGGAGTCTGGGGGACACTGGGCAGCCCCGGTTCAATTCCACCTGCACACTGGCAAATCCTGCCTGCTCGCCGGGTAGAACTAAAGGACTAATGGTAGCTCTGGCCCCCGAACACCTGCAAATAAAACAATTGTAATCTTACCCAAATATCCCTCCTAACACCCACACATAGAAAGTTTCATGAGTCTGGGGCAAAGAGAACATGGAAAGTGGAAAAGCAAGGGTCACTTAAACTTTTCATGTAATGATATCTGGCCCTTGGCTTTATAGTGCTATCTAGCAGCCAGGGACCCATGGGGCCCAAGGGTAACCATAGGGCTTAACCTTCATTATATAGTTTGGTTACCCTTGATGTGACCTGTATATGGGACAGGGGTTAATACACAGCTATCTAGCTGATACAATCTTTACCTCGCATGGTGCCTCAAATGAAAAATATCTCCCCTCAATCAATCACAATATACCATCTGTCAAGAACGTCACAGTTGTGCGCATGTGACATATATGCAACCAGGGTGAATATATATGGCTAACTAGCTGCCTCACCTTTCTCCTTTGCAGTGAGTTAATACTTACCCTTACTCCGTTACAATATATTTCATTAACCCGCTTCCACCACAGAAATAACAAAAATATTAATTTGCAGAGTCTCTGTTCCCTGTTTATTAAGAAAACAATCCACTTAACACACAAAAATCTGTTATAGCAAAATGTGTCAGAAATGGTAAAATTATTCTCTACAAAACGTGCAACTGTTCATAAACCCCACCCTTAACATCAAGCAGACCCATGATAGTTTTACAACTTAAACAAAACAACCTTCTTTTGGACTTTTTATCTTTGCCTTAATATATAAATTATTTCCATTTTTTGTTTCTATAATACTTAGACACGCCATCTTCACTGTTGCGTTTGTGTACTTAATATGGAATACTTGCCTGGATATGAAATATGACCATAAAACTTCTATTTTTGCATGAGAAACAGATATCAGAGATTATACACAGAAACCCCTGTTTGTTGGTATCAATTGATTCATGTAATAGCAATGGTTACAAATATCTATTTGTTCTTACAAATTGCTGTCAGGCCCAGGATTCCATGTTTAATAACTTAATATTTTTTTTGCAATACCTTATTAGCCCCAGCCTCTTGTATTTGCTGATCCCCCTTAAGAATACAACTTGAAAAAACAGATGTCCTTTATTCTTGGATCAGCACATAAAACTAGGCATGGACGGTGGTTTGTCCTGCCAAAAAACAATGAATGTATTTTTAAGACAATTTGTAACCAATTTTAACCTCTAGTGGGCCAGATTGTTTAAAACACTTAATCATTTCTGCCAAAATTATTAGAAGCTTAGTAATAGTTTTATAGAAGTCCATAGATGAATTTTTATATAAATCAAAAATTGTAATAAAACTATAAACTGGTTTTGACCATGTTGAAATAAAGCTAATTGGAATTAAATATGGTGCAGAAAACAAGAAAAAGTAAAGTCCTTAATAAGTGATACGTGATATAATATTAAAAGTGCTGATAAAATGCGTAAGAGACGTGGTGAATAAAAAGTTGTGGTGAATATACAATACATGGTGAAAAAAGTGTATAAATTGTGCTTGTCACCTCAGAGCAAGATGCTGCTTTTTTCAAAAGGATTTTTCCCAACATCCAAACAGCAGTACAACAATTCAAAAGCGCACAATCCTCAGGGTATATGTGAAAATAAAAATAAAACATGTTTTATTTTTATTTTCACATATATAGTACCCTGAGGATTTTGCGCTTTTGAATTTTTGCTGTATTGAAATGAAATATATTATAAGAGATCCAAGGATTCCAGCGGTGCACAGCTCGTAGAAATGGGAGACCAGCAGAGCGTGTCCCCCATACCATGTTGTCCTAATAAAAATTTATTTTTAAACAACACCCTGCTGGTCTCCCATTTCTACGAGCTGTGCACCGCTGGAATCCTTGGATCTCCTCTACTACCATTTGTACACTGAGCGTGGATGCACGCACCCAGGGAAGCAGTCCTATGTGAGTATTGCATGTCTCTTTGAGACTTGATGACCGGTAACAGTGCAAGCAGCAAAAGGGTCATGTATGGCGCAATCCTACAAACTAACGGTATGTTAACCCTTACTTATTTGTTCCAATGATAACGTCATTGTGGATGCATTTATCAAGCACTGGGTCCAATATCTTACTATGCAAAAAGGCTGACTTCCCATAAGTTCATGGACTTTATTATATGTTCTAGTTCTGACTTAGATTGAGCACTGTATTTGGGACTCATGCCCCATAACTACACAGAAATATATTATAAGTGAGGATCATTTTCAGTCCCTTTATCTACTGTAGGCTTGCCTAACCTGTGGTATAAAGTATTGCATTGCGACCCTGCATTACCTGTAATTAACTTACATGGCACTTGATGCAGGATCATGGGGTGATAACCCAAATCTCCCCCAATTACTCATGGGTGTCTTTCTTATCACAATATATTACACATGCCATTTACATAGGTTTGACTCTGACTCAGTTTGAGTTGAGATATAAAATCATAAACTTAATGCGAGAAAAAAATGACTCTTTTTGATCTTCCATCTTGAATGAAAAAATGACCACTTGGCTCTAGAGGTCACATATGGCTGCGAGATGTGTGTAACGTTTGGAAGATCGCAATGTCAAAACAGCTCATCGGCACATGACTTCATTAGTGCCATCTCATATAGGTCCATATTTACTAGGATGTGCTACTCCGTAAGACATGTTTCTATGCTGGAAGACATCTCACAGTCCTAGTCAAGTGAATTGGCTACTGTACAAATGGCCCTGTTTACAAAGCAGTGCTAATTTATAAACACTGTGTGGGCTGGAAAGCAGCTTTGATTCCATTTAGTTGAATGAGAGGCAAGGGTCCATATTTACTAGGCAGTGCTAGAAGGAGTCTTATGGCGTAGTATGGTTTAGAACACATGGCCCATAATCTATACAAAACATACAAATATACAGTATATGCGTTTACTTCCTGACTATCTTTGACTTGGAAAGTGCCAGCCGTGGTAAAGGGACAAGTAGGATTTATGGTATATTAAATCAAGTCAGAATCAGGACTGTTTAGTGCTCTTTAATATGCTGTTACACATAAGAACTTGAATTAATTCTAAAAAAAAATGTGGTTTGGCAATACATGTGGGGGATTTTTTGTAGGAGGCAATTAAGGATAACATTTTTAACAGCACAGCTAATATTAAGCAGAGCTCATACTTCCTAATGTTAGAGATGTGCTTAGCAGTTTAGAATAATTAAAACAACATAGTTCTTTTAATATTTTTATTTTTCATAAAATCTCATGGAAATGACATTGTAGGGAGCAGAATAGAATACGTCATTATAATATACAGATATAGCGCATTACAATCCTCCCCCACAGAGACTACAACATACTGTATCTATGTATAATTAAAAATGTGACGGTTTCCTTAAGGCTTCGTCCCCAGTGAATGCGACCGCGCGGCGATGGTGCGCGTGGCCCGAACAAAGAGACGGTCCTCTTTGGGGCTGGTCCCAGTCAGTGCGTGTGCGCGCATGCACAAAGAGCAATGGTGCGATCACATTTTGAAAAGTCAAGAAATTTGACTTTTGGCATGGTGGCCAAGCGATGGCCACATCACGGCGGCGGTGCTGCCAACGAGGGCGAACAAGGTGCGTGACGTAATCCCCCCCCCCCCTGTCGCGATTGATCTGAAGTCCTCAGATCGCTTGGGTGAAGGCCACGAGCGCCACAAGGCGCTCTGTTGCTCTCACGTGCTAACTGGGGCCGTAGCCTAAGAGTAAATGGTCATGTTGCATAATGCATCATATTATAACCTAACATATCACAGCAGAGAGAACCATGAAGCCCACTAGACGACTCTCCCCAAATTATAAGGTGACACATTTTGGGGTCCAATTGGATCAAAGAACATGATAATGAAAAATGCAAGATAAAATTGCCTCTATGAATTTAGCCCCAAGTTTGCTTTGATGTACAGTATGCTCCTGAGATTTTCCAAAGTAATTTCAAGTGGACAAAACAACTTTACACATTAAAGTCTGCTATTCACGGGAGACTTCCGGTGACGTCAAGAGGAATGGCTGCCTGAGAGATTGGCTCCAGAGCCCCTCCAACGTATAACCCATAAACATAGCAATTAAATAAACAAATCCCCCCCAAAACCTACAGTCCTGAACCCCTAACACCAGCTGGGCACAAGAAGTACCTTCTCCGCCGATTTGGAGAGGGTTTGCCGGCGCTCTGGGAGGCCTCCTGTGAGCCCCGACCCCCGGTAGAAGTCTCCCCCTGACTCGCGCGAAAGAGTCAGAAGAAACGCCTGGAGGAGCGGTGTGGGAGGTAGGAGAGGCGACGGGGCTAAGCTCCGAGTGTCCCGCGGAGTCCACTCCAACTGCGGGGCTTGAGGATTCCCCCCCTGCGAGCGCTGCCCTTGAAGTGCGCTCGCGGTGCCCTCCTGCGCCCCCGAGGGGAAGCCGGAGCTGCAGTAGCATCTCCCCGTTGCGGTCCCGGTCTCCGCTTGCCCCCCCCCCCAGAATAAATAAAATAAATAAACATACCCCCATCATGTTATCCCGGCAGGGGAGAGTATCCCTGGCTGCAGGAGCTGTGAGACCCACCACGTGGCGGCAGGGGAGGAAGCGGCCATCTTAAAGGAACACTCCACTGAGGCACCATCTCCCCTTAAAGGGGTATACAGCTGCTTGTCCCAACCATCAGCTTTCAACTGCTGCCTGAGCCTCAGTGTGCCACAACCCCCTACCTCCCCAGTAACACAGCGTTGAGCCAAATAAATAAATAAACAACTACTCAGCAGCTTCAGAAACACCCCAGAAGCTCCGCAACACTCTCACACCTCCCCCCCCTTAAATAAAAGGGAATAAAAATAATAAAGTGGGGACCATAAGCAGACGGGGAACATACAGAGCATGAGCGGCAAGGGCAAAAAAGCAGCCCAGCAAACAGTCGCGAGCTACTTTACCCCAAACCAGCGACCCGCAGGGAGTTGCGAGGACTCGCAAGACGGCGGCCTGACTCGCACGCGGGAAGACCCAGGTAGAATACAACAGCCAGAAATGGCAAACATCGACATTAATAAAGAATACCTGGAGAACCTCTTCACGAGAATGAGGAAAGAAATCCAGGATGACCTGACTAAAGCGGTCAACACCTTAAGGAGTGATATGAACCTCCTGGCTGCTAAGACGGACACTCTGAACCATAAGGTGGAAGCCTTGGAGCAGGCCCAATCCTCCGCAGAGGACGAAATAAACCGGTTACACTGGGAAATAAGGGAATTAAAGGAAAGTGCCGAAGATCAAGAAAATCGCGACTGGAGGCAGAACCTGAGAATAAGGTATGTCCCGGAGTCCGTGGAGACAGACCAGCTCCGCACTTACCTGACAGACTTATTTATCCACCTAGTCCCGGACTTATCCCCTGATAAACTGGAGATGGATAGGGCCCACAGAGCCCCGGGGCCAAAATCTACTGACCCCAAGAGGACCAGAGATGTCCTGATTAAATTCCACTACTACTGTACGAAGGAGAAATTATTAGCAGCCAGTAGAGACAAGGGAGCCTTACAATTCCGCAACACACGAATCGAAATCTATAGTGAGCTCTCGAAGAAAACTGTAGACAGGAGAAGAGAGTTAAAACCCCTCCTGCAGAAACTGAGAGAAAACAACTTAAAATATCGTTGGGGGTTCCCATTCAAAGTCGTTGTGCAATCAGGAGGGAAATACCACACTCTATCCTACCCGGAAGAAATCCCGAGATTTATGAGGGCCCTGGGCATCCCGCAGGCGAGCGGAGGATCTGCACATGAAGAAGCTGACGGCGCTCAGAACCAAAGACCAACTGAGAAGGTACCGCGAACTTCCCAGAGAATCGCCACCCAGCGAAACCAGGTGGGGGAAGAATAAGAATCGAGACTCAGAACTTGCCCCGGCCCGACGGAGGCGGCGGGACTGCGCCCTCCATTACCCCCAGATCTCCCTCCCCATGGATAAAAGAGAGAAACAGCTCCCCTGTCTACCCCCCTGGTGGATCTCCACTTACCTGCTGCGAGATGAAGTCGCTCTCCTTCGGAGTGTCGGTGCTCTTGGCCTCTGCCGGGAATGCGAGAAAGAGTCTCAGGACGAGAGCAGGGAGCGGCGGACAGAAGACCCGATGTAGACGGGGGGTGATGATGTTTGGTGGGGCGGGGGGGGGCTTTGGTTGTGCGGGAGGGGGGATGATTGTCTGGGGGAGAGGGGAACCACATTTCTCTCCTCTCCCCCTTTCCTCTCCCCTCGCTCCCTGCCCGCCCCCCCACCCTCCCCTGCCGTGATGGATCGGGAGCTGGTCCGGCGGTCTCTGCGGAGTCAGACCCGGCCAAAATAGACAGAGGCAGACGGCAAGCCCAAAGATAGACATATGGGGACTGAAGCTATACGAAAAAACTCCCTCGTATGTATCCAGTGTTAGTTAAATATTGTAAATACCTACCTGGAACCACCTCTACGCCAAGGGGTTCACCCACAACAGCTCAGTTCCTCCCGGGGTGCGCCTTGTACCGTTAACGTTGCAGCTGACCCAAGCAAAGTAATGGGAACTGTAAACATAGGGATCTAGATGAAAACGGCGGACCAGCACCATCTAGTGACAATACAAGCAAATGTTGGTGGGCACAGTTGGGGGGCTCACCTGGGGAGGAAACGAGAAGCCCCTGGAAGGGGGATCCCAAAAGAGGTCTTAGGCTTTCTACCATAGAGGCAAACAAGAGAAAGGGCTCCAGGAAAGGTACCCAATGGGGTGATACTTGTATAGACCTCCCCCAGCGCCCCCCCTTCCCATCCCCTACACCCTTCCCCTCCTACCCTCACGTGCTCCCCCCCCGGCCCAGTTTATCCCCCCCTCCCTTCCTCCCCCCCCTGGTCATATCCCTCCCCCCCTCCACTTCTGCCCCCCCTCCCCTAGCTGGGGAACATCCCTACCCCTATGCCAAACCGAGGTTAGCATGACATATAAGCATAAGGTTATGAAAGCAATTAGTTAAGGGTCCCACAACGTTAGACCCGGAAGTTATATGGTTGAACAAGTTTTATGTGATTTAATATGTTTAGTTGCAATGCCTTTTGAAGGAGGGCTCTCCGGCCTACCTGATGGCTCTCAGAGAGCGGCGCTCAGGGAAGTCTCCCAGAGGCAATAGGCCTACTACCTTCATCCTTAGAGAGATGAGGTTCTCTAAAATTGGGCTCTTGGACAGCCCACTTTCTTTTCTTTTTCCACTCTTTTCTCACCCCCCTCTCTTTCCCCTCTTTCCCCTCGTCCCCCATCCCCCCCATGCCCCCCCAGCCATCCACGTGCCCAGAGAACACAGGGGACGATCTTGCAGAACCAACTCTCATCAGCACCAGGTACTCTATACAAAAGAAAAGTCGCACATAAAAATGAACACAACCCTGTTTCTCTATCCACACATACCCAGCAGGGACGAGCACATACGCAGACGGCCAGGGTCTCCAGAAACCAAGATTCCACAAAAGCCTACTCAGAGGTCAAGACAAGGTATGACTGTAGAGACGCCCACCACCTTGGGAAAGTGGAGGGACAGACAGAAGCCCTAAAATACCATCCAGGTAACAATGGCCCATAACACAACACTTAAACTAATATCCCTAAATGTCAGAGGACTAAACTCAGTACTTAAAAGACGGCTCGCTCTTCAGGAGCTCAAAAAGACGAAGGGAGAAATCCTGTTTTTACAGGAAACTCACTTTAACACGACAACACCCCCAATACCTTCCAGAGATATTACCCTCAGACCTACTATGCATCCTGCCCAACCAAAAAGAGAGGGGTAGCTATTTTGTTCAAAGAAAATGTTAAATTTTCTTTAAAAAAAGAAACTGCAGATCCGGAAGGCAGATTTCTTATCCTCCAAGGCACCTTGTCCGGGGTGGATTTTACTATGGTCAATATATACGCCCCAAATGAGGCCCAAGCTGACTTCCTGAGAGAACTTTGTGACAGCCTAGCTCCCCAGCCTAGAACTACATTGTTGTTGGTTGGAGACCTAAATATGCTTGTAGACCCCGACCAGGACAGGATGAGCACATTAGATACCCCCCTCCCTCGTGCTACGGAGAAAAATGCTAGGGAATTCCGTAACATACTGAAAGAGTTCGCATTAATGGATATCTGGTGAGCTCAGCACCAGGGTCAGAGGGACTACTCTTACTTTTCCCCCCCCGCACCAGACCTACTCAAGGATTGATTATTTTCTGGGTACTAAGGATATCTTCCAGGCAACCTCCCAGTCAGATATAGGATCAATATCTTGGTCGGACCACGCCCCGGTCTCGCTGACGCTCTCCCATCCCTTCTATAAAAATAGCCAATACAACTGGAAACTAAATGATTCTCTGTTAAACCAACCAGATGTAGAAATAGAAATTAAACAAAAACTCAGAGAATACTTTACACTGAACAAGGGCTCCGTAGAGTCAACAGCGATGCTATGGGAGGCCCATAAGGCTACAATCAGAGGGAATATCATTTCCATAGCCTCATACAAGAAAAAAGCACGACAGAAATTGTACAACGAATTGGCGGGAAAAGTCCAATTACTGGAACAAAAACATAAAACTAATCCCTCAAAAAAATTACTCAAAATATTAGATAAAGCCAGATCTGAATTCAAACAGATACAACTCGATGAGGTGGAGAGGGCGCTGCGGTGGACCAGGCAAAAGTACTACGATAAAGGGAATAAGGCCGACCGGTTATTAGCATCCAAGCTAAGAGGTCTGAGAAATAAAGCCCAAGTATCAGCTTTGCAAACAAAGACAGGTGCCAAAACATATTGCGAGAAACAGATAGCAGCCGAATTCTCAGACTTCTACTCTAAATTATATAATCTAAAGTTCCCAAAAAATAGATCCTCTAACGAGGAAGCTATAGCTAAATATTTAGATTCATGTAACCTTCCAAGCCTCTCAGAAGGGGATCTTGCAGAACTAAACAAAGAAATCTCCCAAGAGGAGCTCTTAAATGCCATCTCCCAACTAAAACCTAGCAAAACGCCAGGCCCAGATGGGTTCTCCAATCAATATTATAAGACATTCAAGCTAATTCTAGCTCCGTATCTCCTTGATATGTTCAACGAGTTTCTGGAGGGAACAACCATCCCAGCATCTATGTCTAAGGCCAATCTAGCAGTCATACCAAAGGAAGGGAGAGACCCACTACAGTGCGGTAGTTATCGCCCCATAGCCCTCCTTAATTCGGATCTAAAACTTTTCAGTAAAATTTTGGCCAACAGATTAACCCCCATACTACCAAGCCTAATACACATAGATCAAGTCGGGTTTATTTCCGGCAGGCAGGCCTCAGATAATACCAGGAAAATCATTAACATAATCGACCATGTACATCTCTCATCCACGAAGGCCATCCTATTGAGTCTAGATGCAGAAAAAGCATTCGATAGGATCAGATGGGACTTTTTAGATCAAACATTAATCAAATTCGGATTTAAGGGCCACTATCTGGCAGGGGTCAGAGCCCTGTACAAAAGTCCCACGGCCGTCGTGAAGCTCCCAGGAGGAGACTCAAACCCTATAAACATTAAGAATGGTACTCGACAAGGATGCCCCTTGTCTCCGCTTCTATTCTATCGAACCCTTGGCAGCAACAATTAGAGAGGATAAAAATATAAATGGTATTGAAATTGGGGGGACAAACTATATGATATCCCTCTTTGCTGATGACATTATCCTGACTCTGGCCAACCCCTTGACCTCACTCCCGAATTTACACTCACAATTAGACAAATTCAGCAAACTCTCGGGATACAAAACTAATATGGATAAGTCGGAAGCATTAAATATATCCCTACCCCACCCGAGGTTAAATTACTGCAAATAAATTTCAATTATAGGTGGAGCTCCACAAAAATCAAATACCTAGGAATACAAATAACACGGGAGTACAAAACACTATTTCAATACAATTACCCACCCCTATTTGAGAGACTAAAAAAAGACCTCCAAAGCTGGTATGGATATCAGATATCTTGGCTAGGAAGAATAGCCACGGTAAAAATGAACATCCTACCAAGACTTCTGTATTACTTCCAGACTCTCCCTATTGATATCCCACTAGGTGAACTCAAAAATATGCAAAACAAAATCTTCCAATTTATTTGGCAAAATAAAAGACCAAGGGTAGCTAGAACTATCTTGCTAGCACCAAAGGAAAGCGGAGGCTTGGCAGTCCCGGATATCATGAAATATTATTTGGCGGCCCAACTCAAACAAGTTATAATGTGGAACAACGAACCAACCACAAGCTGTTGGATTGGGATTGAGTCTGCCTATGCGAGACCTCTCTCACTCCCGGCCACCCTGTGGACCGAGAGGGGTAGGGAGACCTTCTCAGAAACATTAAAGCTGGGAGCAATGAAATGTACATGGAGAATATGGACTAAAAATAAAGATAGGTTTAACCTAACTGCCTCACCCTCACAACTAACGCCCATATTTAACAACCCGGAGTTCCCCCCAGGCTTGTTCCCACAGAGACTCAGTGAATTTAAAAAGTTAAAGATAATGGTAGCAGAGCAGTTTATAGGAAACGGAAAGATCCTATCGATTCAGGAACTAGAGAAAAAACACCAAACAGTGAACCTGCCAATATTTGGCTTCCTGCAGATCAGGCATTACCTGCAAACTCTTTCCAAAGAATGAACATTTCAACCATTAACAAATTTCGAGCGCCTATGCAGGAAAGGATATTACTGTAAGGGGTTGATTTCGGAAGTGTATCTGGGTCTGGCAAGAACAGCAGGTTGTTCCCAACACAATTATATGCTCAAGTGGGTGGAAGATTTGAACATAGAGATCGATAGGGAAGACTGGGAGGATATCTGGGAGGCAGCTTCCAAAACATCAATATGCACCACCACCAAAGAGAACATTTATAAAATTCTATTTCAATGGTACTTAACCCCGAGTAGGTTGAGCCAGATCTTCTCCGGGACCCCAGATTTGTGCTGGAGGGGATGCGGACAAAGAGGAGATATGGCTCACATCTGGTGGAATTGTCCAAAGATTCAGGTGTTCTGGGTCATGATCAAATCATTAATCCGAGAATACCTGGGGGTGGAGGTTGAGATGGACCCGCTGACCATGGTGCTGGCTAAACCAATTGACGAGCTAGAGACGGCAGAAAACAAAATGACAATACACGTACTCACGGCAGCTCGCTGTTGTGTGGCAGCTGCCTGGAAAAAAATAAATCCACCATCCAAACAGACAATACTAAGAAGACTCCGCAAAATAAAGTCAATGGAGCTCCTTACAGCAAAACTAACCCAAAAAATGGACAAGTTCCATAAGACATGGGAAATATGGCCAGGTGTGTAACAGACTACTACGAAAGCTATCGGAAAAAACTAAGGGGCCAATTGGGCTGGTCCCCCCTTTCCCCCCCCCTCCTCCCCTCCCTTTCTCTCCCTCCCCTTCTCTCCCTCCCCAACTCTACTTTCCTCCCCCTCTCCTTTCACCCCTCTCTCTCCCCCTATCCTTTCTTTTTTCTTCCCTGACAATAAAAGATGCACACAAAGAAGCAGCCGCTTCCATTTTAATGTACCTAATGGGGGAGTATGTGAATAGGCAATACTCAACACAACTAGTTATATATTTAACTTAAACAGGAACAATGATTCGTGAATATTTACTATGTTGTACATGACAGTTAGTACTCCTCCAATGTTTGTATAACGAAATGTATGATATGTGTGTATTTTGTGAAAAACAATAAAAAAATTGAAATAAAAAAAAAGTCTGCTATTCACAATAAAGATGACAGGCAGGCTACGATGCTACTATTGCGTGCAGTCTACTTTATCTACTAAACAAAGGAAGAATATGGTATGTATTGGTTTTTATTATACTACAAAGGAACAATATAGCTCATTGGTTTGTAACGATAAACACTTCATATGTCTTTAAGAATGTGGCATCCAAGCACGACCTTTCAATCCCTTGCATGTTTGCTCCCGACACTGGATCCACGTAATTTTCTTGATGGTTCACCGTAAAATGCCTGTAACCGGTGGCATTTAAATTTCCGTATGCAGGTCTGTATTCCCCACCTCTGTCACATTTTCTATTCTTTTGCATTACACTACCACATCGATGACAAGGCTCTGACTCTTATGGTACACCCAGAAGATTATTTTCGCGTAAAAATGCAACTGCGCTGTCTTCTTTGCAGATTGTTTTTATAGAAATTTTTTAACAACATTATAGAGGGTTTTACTAATATGCACAGTCAACTGACTAGGAATTCAAATGAGGGTTAAACTGTCAGAAGTGGACCACAGATCACTGTAGACTGCACGCTATAGTAGCGAATGCACGGTAGACCACAGATGACCGGTAGACTGCACGCTATAGTAGCACCCGTCATTGTTTATTACCTCCCAGTAAATACCGTTTCCCATACTCTGTGTGTGTTTTACTGGATATATTGTCTTGGGAGGGGTTATCCTACTTTATGAGTATCCTTCTCAGGTGGTGGCGCTGTTTAGTAGATATACATACACCCTAGGCTCCCCAGTGGCAGAGTATCAAGCCTCCTGTTTTCCCCACAGGTATACTGTAGCAGCACACATAGTCGCCCTGGCACAGTGGGAAAGGGGGCTACATATATGTATGATCCATATTATTTACACAGCTCAAATCTATTCTGTAGCACAGTCCAATGGGGTGCATCAGACAATAACAATATATTACAGTATATTACAGTACATCAATACACTGTAAATTGGTGTTTGATCCAAGAAATTTAGACTCTAAAAGAAGGCAGCGAGTAGAAACATCAGTTATAGTGGGTAAAAGAGGCTTTGTGATTTACACAAAATTAGTACAAGTTTTTCCTTATAGGTGACTTTTCTACAGTTACCTTAAGGCTTGTGTAGTTACAAAGGCGGAAGAGGGAGTTGGTGGTATGATACCTTTAATTGGACCAACAGGTAGTTGATATGTCTCAAGCTTTAAAACCTCAGGGCCCTTCATCAAGCTCAAGTTTGTGCAGACTTAGGCCAAGGGCATGGTCAGCGCTTACCCGCGCTTACCCGTGCTCATGCTTACTAGTGAGCCCTTGCAGCCGCAATGAGAGCGGCTTTAGCAGGGGCTCGCGCACGCTTCCTCAGGCATGCGGAGACAGTGGGATTTAAATTTGAGCGCTGAGGGGAGCGGAGGGCCGGTCACGTGAGCAGTTCGTCCAATAAGGGGGACCAGCTCCATGACGTCACTGGTCCGACCCCAGACACGCCTCCGGACGGCGTGCAGACTAAGGCCAGGGAAAGTACCTGCTTTCCCTCAGCCTAGGGTGAAGTCCCTATGGACTCAGCCTTAGACTGATTTTATGGACTTTGTGTAAAGTTCATAGAGTTTTTACAGTGACTTGGTCAAATGTCACACAAGGACACAATATATTTGCTCTACAAAGGCAGTTTCCAGGGAAAATTGAGGGTCATTTCAACTGTATTCTTGGACACTGTGTTTCTAATGCCATAAGCTGTTTTACCAATGTATCCTTTGGTTTGTCATACTGTGAGCTGTTTGTGAAGTCGAGCAATACAAAAAGGAATCGATTCTTCATCCTAAGGGCTTTAGTTCCCTTTATATATGCTTGTTTGAACCTGATCTTTTACCGACATCCTAGGAACAACTATTTTTTTTTTTTTTTGCAGATTTACAGGTACATTGTGCTGGACATTCTGGTTTTACTTTTCAACAGGGGTTCCTGTACTTTTCTACTCCTAAATCTGCATGACTTCTGAGGTTGCACTTATCTCATATGCTGCTTCACTTTTTATAATAAAGCTTTTCCCTAAGTGGGGAGAGAAGATACAGATCTAGCCCATGTCATGACAGATTGTGACAACTCATATAACACAAAATATGATATGATCTTCACTCTTAAAGGTATTATCCCTGAATAGTTCATGATATCACATCATATCATGCATGTAGGTCCTGGACAACAGCACATTACATCTTTGCAATGGTACATTCCGATTTCAGCCTTGTCAGATGGTTTTGCTGGTCCCAACATTAATTGTAGCTAGGCACTGGCCCAAAAATAGGAGGATTATGGGGGAAGCCCCTAAACATGTTGAGGCACATTTCTGAAACAAAACAGAACTACTGAAATAACCCTTCTCCTGTGGCAAGATGTCACTAGATATTTGGGCACAAGTATTTTTTTTTTTTTTTTTTTTTTTAAACATTCTCTTGCTTAATCCCAGAGAGTGGTATTACATATGTGACTATGGGATTACATGATTATCTTGAATATGTTGTGTTTAATACTTGATGTAAGTATATCATTATTTATTACCAATGTCAGAGTGTACACATAGCCTTTTACAACATTCTATAAGTTCAATTGTTCTACTTCATTCTAACCCTCTGTGTGCCAAAGGAATCGGCAAGGAATAATTTAGGAATACCTTGTGGAGTTGTTTGGCACTCAACGGGTTAAATACGATTTGCCTTTTGATGTAGGTTTTTATTTTTAGTCTACTTTTTATAGTAATTTGTTTTCTATTTTCTTTTGTGCTTCTCTACTCAAGATATTAATCTCAAGAGGTACTGTAGCTGCTATCTGTATAGGCTATAACGGCAGTTATTTTTCTTAAAGCAATAACAGGAATGAGGTTAATGTGACTAAATAGAGTATATATATATATATATATAAGACAGGGTTGCGCAAAATGGGGGCGCTAGATTTTCTGGGGGATGGCGGCAGTTATAGAGGTCCCGCGCTCTCTCCCCAGGCATTTAAATGCATTTAAACGCGAGGCCTCTATAACACACTTGCCTTCCTTTCCAGCGACGTGTTGTCATGGTAAGCAGCGTGAAATGACGCTGCGGGGTCAAGTGACGTCATATTACCATGGCAATGGTAACTCTGCACGTCATTTGACACCGGGGCCAAGCAGGATGGGGTGGAGGGGAGGGGGCTGGGTGAGCGCGAGGCCCAGAGGAGAGCAGGCAAGGGTGCACACTGGAATAAGTTTGCGCACCCCTGTATTAAGGCAAAAGTGGAGAAGTTCTGGAGTAACACAATATGAACCATATGTATTAAAGAAGAAACTCCCATTGCAATCCCTAGTTATTTTCTTAGATACATTTGATGCAGTTTGTTTTTGTTTTAATACATTACCCCTAAGGGTACCGTCTATATACTCTGAAATGGTCGTTTGTCCTCAATGTGTCTGTCCAGGGGGTAAGAATGGCTGTTTTAGAGGATGTAGATGATGTAGATGTTTAGCCAGTTGATATCATATGCTGCATTTCAAATTAGATTAAGAGGTGTAGCACCTTTAAAGGAGCAATGTCATAGATACAATTGGTTTGTGAGGGATTGCGCCTTTAAATGGTTAATATTACCGATTTAGAGAGAGTTTTAGCATGTGTTTGCAGGCTACCCTGCAGTGCGTCTGCCTGTGATGTGATTAGCGTTGGTAAAACTGACTCTAGACACATGTTCAATCATCACACTTGGGATGCGGGACATAACAAGGAAGTTACAAAGTATTTAAAGGAGAGCAATATCCATTAAGTACACGTCGACAGTCAGGTATCCCCTCTCCAGACAAGTAATTTCTCAATGCAATAAAGTGGTACGTATCATACATCACGTGACTTGCTGGGAAACATCGTCCTTCGTTTCTGAGTCATAAGGTTTGAGTTATGTAATTGATTAATGTTGAGGGAATAGCTTGATGTATCAATAGTTAGTCACTCCTTGTGGTATTCAGGAAATGAGAAACATTATTTCATGTATCAGCCACAGCATCAGACATTGTAGACTCAAACAAGCGTAGGATTGCTGCTGTGGTGTTTAACCTGTTTACAATTTCATTTCTTAATTTTCTCTGAATCATATGTAACCCATATTCCCCCCCCCCCCCCAATCGCAGATAGGGTGTACAGTATATGAGGGGATCTATATGCATTACCCAGCGTGGTGCTTTACCTGTTAGGCTCACAGGAGGCCTAAGCCTCCGCCACGGAGAGCCTGGGGCACGTATGACAATATGAATAACCTCGTACTTGGTGCAGCGCCTCCACCTGCCATGGCTCCCACCAGAGGGGGAGTGGTTCCTCGCAGGACACTATATATATCACTCCACACACAGTATGTAAAACAACCAATGACTTTACTTGTGAGCATAGGAAACGTACTGTTGCATATAATAACAGCTGTCCCTCCCTAGAGGAGACACTAACTACTGAGCCTCGCAGGACGCTACCTCCACCTCCACTGGATGATCCCACCCAGTGTCCAGTAACCCCACACCGTATTACCCCACCCTCAAGTGAGAGAGATAAGTGTGACTGCGCAGCCACTATGTCCCTTGTGAATGTGATATGACTCGTTGGTGCACTTGTAGATTACCTGCCGGGCACTCCGGTGCCCGGGCCTGCCAAGGAACTTCACAAAGGATCCTGATGTCGACTTTACACAGGAACTACCGTCCGGGCCGATCCCACCCGGATGGCTGATGCAGCAACAGCGAAGGTCTGAGCCCAAACCTCTGGACGGGCGCGCAGCTTCTGCTGGGCTCCTAACTGAATCTAGATAATAAGTGGCAGGGTCCCTAACCTGGGGGCTGTGCCTGACACAACTCACACTACTGGGTGACTCGGCTAGCTGGGGCCTTGGGGGCTGCTGGCCTAGTGCAGGGAGTCACTGACTCCTGCACCCTACCTCCTTCCCCTAGCTTCTCCTGGCGCCAACTGCCTCTCTCCTCCAAACCCCGCGAAATGTATCCCTTCTCTCGGCAGGGCAATCCTCCAGCCCTATTGGCTACTCTGGGGCACCTGGCACCTTCCCCCCTTAGCCTCCTGGGAATTGTAGTCCCGTGGAGGCTGTTTCTATACTGGGGCCGCGTGCGCAACCCCTCAATGGCCGCCGCAACTCCCTGCTCTCTTCTGCGTATGAGCGACCCCGGCGTATGCGCGCGCAACTACAATGGCGGCCCCCGCTAGCCGGGTGCGCCGCCGAGCCTCCTAAGGCTCCAACCGCTCCCTGCTCCGGCCCCCACCTTTGGAAGCAGCCAGCGGGTCCGTCGCTGGCTCCGTCGGCACCCGCGACCGCGCTGCACCAAAGGAGGGGGGTCTCTAGGAGCCGCCGGGGACCGGGGCTACACATATATCATGGATTGTTTTATTACAACATGCAGGATTCCTTTTACCAAGCCCATTCTAGAGATATGTACAGGCACCTAAAACCTTCACAGCTCTTTCAAAGTTCTATCGCCATAGGAGGAACTAGATATTTCTGCGCCACCAATTGTGTACCCCATTACCCCCAAAAATAAATGTGAAGGGGGGGGGAGTTGAATTTCTGTTTTTGTTGCATCAGTAGCCTTGCGAGTCGTCCCTCCCACTAGAAATAATCCACCCGGACTCTCACAAATAATCCCACTCTCTATCCCCCTCATTCCCCATTCTTGCTCATCCCCTCTCCTCCCCACATTCTCTCTCCCCCACATTATCCCTTTCCTCCTCATTTTCTCTCCCCTCCTCCCACATTCTCTCTCTCTCCCCTCCTCCCCCAGCATCTTCTCTCACCCATAAGAATAGTGTTTCCAGCCTTTTTCCTTATACAATCACAGAGACTGAGCATTTTTCGCTCCCTTCAAGATACTGGGACTTTTTTGCATGGGGTTCATAGAGAATTGGGTCCCCTTCCTCGAGGGTGTTGCGGACGTTTGGGATTATTGTGATCCACCTTCTATTTTAAAGTAAATTGTACACGTTCCAAGTGTACTGATAAATTGTTTATAAAATTACTAATAGTGTCTTTTGTTTCTTCTCCTATGCGCCCCTGTACCTGTTCTTATGCTTCTTGACTCTAAAATAGATTTTCACTTATTTTGATACGCTTGGGGAACAAGGCTGCATGATAACATGAACCTAACTGTAAATACATTATGAAGGCAATGGCAGCTTAGAACTGGCCATGAATGGGTTCACACTTGTGTGAATGTTGACAATTGTCTGCACATTTTTTGTAAAATCCGACTGAAAAGTTGACATTTTAGTGACATTTTGTAAAAGTTACAATTGCTTAAAATGGGAGAAAATTCATTATTTTTGGTCAAAAATTGTACAAATATCTGAAACTTTTGGTCAGCGTTTTCATTAACAGCATACAGTATGCATGGTCATGTGAACTTGCATATATTGAGCACCTAAACTAGCACCTCACGTTGGAAACATGTTTGTTCTTGACATTTTTAGACAACATTTTGTTTGCCAGATTTGTAAACTTTTGTGATCTTTTGGTACATCCCTAGTTAAGATAAGCAGATATTTGTTGGCAGTGATCAATATTTGTTATACTGTATAATGCAGTTTTTGCTTCCAAACCCGTAAGCAACTACTGTATTTAGACAATTATTAATTGTAGGCAATGTGTAAGTATGCAACCATGTTGCCATGTTTTTAACTTTACTCTTGTATGTATTTATTACAATGCTTGCACAGATGTAAAAGGAAGAATTTAACAATTTTATGGCATTCCTAAGTGATGAAGGGATGGGTATATGTTATAATTTCAAAATAAAATTAGATTTTTTTCCATTATGTTTATTTATAACCATGACTCTTGCCACCTCAAAATCTGATCTGCACCCTAGTTTCCGATGGTGGATTGGGCACTAAAAAATCTGTCCAGAGACCTCTGAATCCACCATAGGATGAGTGATAGGTATTTTAGTTTCAAGTTCTATATATATCCCCTCAAACCTCCCTCTAAATAATACTGGAGAGACTTTTGTGCTCAAAAAGTAACACACCTGAGGTACCTGGTAAACATGAAAAGTATATTTAAATGATTCACATACCACACTTTCTAAAAGTATTTCTATAAGAACACACTATTTAAAAAGGGAGCTAGATCACAACCGGGGAATTACAGACCTGTAAGCCTGACTTCAATAGTGGGAAAGCTACTTGAAGGTTTAATATGGGATAATATTCAGGAATGCCTAATGAAAAACAAAATTATTAGTAATCCAAAAAGAATCCAATGTTCCCAGCACACAGAAAAATCAAAAAAGAAGGGAATATGCCAAATAAGGTTTAATGAGCAACAAACTCACACATCCTAATGATATGTAAGTAAAAAAGACAAAACCACAATGCATCCAAACAAAAAAATAATGGGAGAAAAACAGGGGAAGGAAAAGGGATAGGGTGAGAAAATATAAAAGTGACAGGGAGAGGGGGGCGGCAATGTTTCGGGGTGCAAACCCCTTCAGGCCCGTTCCCACGAGACACAAAAATGTCTGATGGTACTTCCCTTTCCCTGTACAGATCTCCCTCTAGAAAAATGCACAAAAACATCCAGCAACCGGGATAAATGTATCCTAACACGGGGCTCGTACAAGGGACAGTCCAGGATTATCCAGCAACCAATACTGATATAAATTATAGTCCCACACAGGGGGTGCAATCCAACAGTCCAAGGTAATACAGCACTTTCTGTGGTAATCAAGGATAATGCTTTCCACAAGGGAATAGCAGCTGCAGACCCCGTAAGTGTTTGTGAAGACTCTCTTGGAGACCTGCGGTGTTCAGAGTGCTGGGAACACAGCATGTCTCCAAGAGAGTCTTTACAAACACGGGGTCTGCAGCTGCTATTCCCTTGTGCAAAGGATGATCCTTGATTACCACAGTGGGTGCTGTATTACCTTGGACTGTTGGATTGCACCCCCTGTGTGGGACTATAATTTATATCAGTATTGGTTGCTGGATAATCCTGGACTGTCCCTTGTACGCGGACCCTGTTAGGATACATTTATCCCGGTTGCTCGTTGTTTTTGTGCATTTTTCTATAGGGAGATCTGTACAGGGAAAGGGAAGTACTATCAGACATTTTTGTGTCTTGTGGGAACGGGCCTGAAGAAGGGGTTTGTACCCCGAAACGTTGCCGCCCCCCTCTTTCTGTCATTTTTATATTTTGTTCTCACCCTATCCCTTTTCCTTCCCCTGTTTTTCTCCCACTATTATTTTGTTTGGATGCATTGTGGTTTTTTCTTTTTTACTTGCATAACATTAGGATTTGTTTTTTTTTGCTAATTAAACCTTATTTGGCATATTCCATTCTTTTTTGATTCTTCTGTGTGCTGGGAACATTGGATTCTTTTTGGATTACTATTCGAGAGGAAATAGGGTCCTCTCAGTTCCAGGTTGCACCACTTCCATTTATTTCCACTTATGCTGTCTTAGTGTGCTGTCTATTTAAATTGTTTGTTAAAATTATTAGTAATAGTCAGCATGGATTTATGAAGGATAGATCATTCCAAACTAACCTTATTTGTTTCTTTGAGGAGGTAAGTAGGCATTTAGACCAAGGTAATGCAGTCGATGTGGTCTTGTAACGATGCACTCAACACAAACAAGGCGTGACCGTAAGGCCGAGGTGGGGATTTGATAAACGCCAACCCACAGCCGCGTATGCGCATCTGGAGTGTAGATAGGTCGAGGTAGCTGGGTCGGGGAAGGAGAGGTCAGGATGGTCAGTGGTACATGCCAAGGTCTGGATTGGGGAGGTACGGATCGTTGGAGGTACTTTAGCCGAGGTGCGGATAGTTGCAGGTAAGCTAGGGTCAGGAGCTGAGGTACGGATCATTGTTGGTAAGGCAGGTCAGGAGCGGAGAAGTGCGTAATCCAAAAACAACCAAGGTTAGGCAACACAGGATAAGACAGGCAAGGCTCAGACAGGGGGCAAGACTGCAGTGAACACAGCGCACATAAACAAGGTTATGCTCGGCCAATGTGCCAGAGGGCAGACTGAGCATATAAGGCAAAATAGTCCAATGAGCTGGGAGCATATTCAGGAGTATGCTTGGCTGTGGTTGGCTGAGAGGCGCAGCACAGGTATATGCCTTTATTCAGAGGAACGGAGGAGACTGCAATGTCACCACCTCACAAGCGAAGCCTGGAGGCGGGGCCAGCGGGAATGGCACTTAATGCCGAGTGCATTCCGCACGCGCCCCCTAGGAGGACGTTGACATTTGCCGGTTTGTGAGATGTGCCACAGGAGGCAGGACAACCGATTGCTGGTCTAGGTAGGCTGGGAGCACGCCAGCGGGGGCTCGAATGACAATCCTTACAGTACCCCCCTCAGGGGCGACTCAAGGAAGGTTTATGAGGATATCTCTGGTGGAAGCATCTTAGGAGTCTGGGCGCATGGAGACGGTGGTGGAGAATCCAAGACCTTTCTTCGGGTCCGAAACTCTTCCAGTACACCAGGTTCTGGGTTGATCCTCTGGAGGTCTTGGAATCCAGGTTGGCCTGTACCTCATAATTCTGTTGGCCTTGTACGACGAGAGGAGGAGGTAAGGATGAGTCAGAAGAGTGTGGAATCATGATAACGGGCTTCAGGAGGGAGACATGAAACACAGAGGGTATACTCATAGATACTGGGAGATGTAGCCGGTAAGCGGCCGGGTTGAATTTCTCCGTAATAGCAAACGGTCCTAGGTGCCAGTTTCAGCATAGGAACCTTGAGTTTGATGTTTTTAGATGACAACTGCACCATGTCTCCTGGTTTAAACTCATGGATCTTTTGTCTGGTGGTTGCCATCTTGAGATTCTCTTGAATTCTTCTCCACAGCTTTTGAAGACTTGATTCTGTCAACTGCTGTTAGTACTGTGGAAGTGGAAGTGGAGATGAGTAGAAGTAATGGTTGAAATCCATAAATGAAGAAGGGTGACTCTGTGGTGGATTCGTTGCGCAAGTTGTTATACGCGAACTTGGCCCAGGGAAGGAGCTCAGACCAGTCGTCCTGAGTATCAGAAACGAAACACTGGATATATTGCTCCAGGGACTGATTGGTACGCTCAGTCCGGCTGTTGGTTTGGGGATGATGCCCTGAAGAAAAATGTAGTGCTATTCCTAGTTGCTGGCAAAAGGAGCGCCAGAACTTGGATATGAACTGTGACCCTCTATCGGAGACTATGACCAATCGTACCCCGTGGAGGCGAAAGATTTCTTTGATAAAGATGTCTGCCAATTTGGGAGAGTTGGGAAGGCCTTTTAATGGAATAAAATGAGACTGCTTAGAAAAGCGATCTACCACAACTAAGATGGTGTTCATCCCTTTAGATACTGGCAGTTCGACTATGAAGTCCATGGACAAGTGTGTCCATGGACAGACCGGGATGGGAAGTGGTTGAAGGAGTCCTGGCGGTTTATTCTGTGGAGTCTTATTCCAAGCACATGTCGGTCATGCAGCAACAAATTCTTTGATGTCCTTTTGCATACCGTGCCAACAAAATGTCCACTCCACAAGATCAGTGGTCCTTCTAGTACCCGGCTGTCCTGAAAGCTTAGAAGAGTGACCCCAACCAAGAACCTTCCTCCGATGAGGTGGTGGGGTAAACAATCGACCATCAGGAACTACGTGATCCTCTGGAATGTGAGATTGCTTTTGTTCAATGTCTTTAAAGCATCAAACGTGTTGGCAGAAAGAATATATTTGAAGGGAAGAATAGGTTTCTACTGATCCTTGGTTTTTTCGTCTATCAGGAAGAGAGAGCATCAGCTTTGGTATTTTTAGAACCAGGAAGAAAATAGATAATAATATTGAATCATGAAAAGATAAGTGACCACCTGGCTTGACCGGCTTCCAAAGCGTCGAGCACCCTCGATATAGAGCAAATTCTTGTGGTCGGTGAGAATAGTGATGGGGTTCTCCGTAGCTTCCAACAGATGTCTCCATTCCTCCAGGGGTAATTTGATTGCTAGAAGTTCTTGGTTACTGACGTCATTATTTTGTTTATGGAGAATTTATTAGCTGGAGAATTTTTTTACGAAAAAAAAAAAAAAGACACAAGGATTGAGTCTGGCTTGAGGGTTCTTCCTCTGAGAGAGAATAGCACTGGGTCTGACACCTCTACCTCCAAGGTGACCGGTAGCTTGGGGTCCGGATGGATAAGGATTTGTGCAGAAACAAAGTCGGTCTTCAGGTGATCAAAAGCTTGATTAGCTGCTGGCGACAATGAGGCGGGATCCACACCTTTTTTAGTTAAAGCTGTGATGGGAGCTACTGCTGAGGAGAAATTTTGAATAAACCTTCGGTAATAATTCGCAGACCGCAGGAAGCGCTGTATGGCTTTAAGGGTAGAGGGACGAGACCAATCCAGAACCACCTATACCTTAGCTGGATCCATGGTGAGACCCGTGTTAGAAATTATATATCCCAGGAAGGCTGTGGAAGTTTGATTGAAGTGACACTTTTTCAGCTTGGCGAACAAATGGTTTTCCCGTAGCCGTAGAAGTACCTGTTCAACATGGCTGACATGTTCCGGTGAGGATTTAGAAAAGATCATTATGTCGTCCAGATAGACGACCACAAATTAATTGAGCAGATCTCTGAAAATCTCGTTTAAGTCTTGGAAAGGCAGGGGCATTACAGAAACTGAAGGGAATGACGAGGTATTCATAGTGACCGTCACGGGTATTGAAAGCCGTTTTCAATTCGTCGCCTTGGCGAATCCTTACCAAACTGTATGCCCCACGAAGATCCAATTTAGTAAAGATGTTTGCTCCTTGGAGGCGATCGAAGAGTTCTGGCATCAATGGTAAGGGATAGCGGTTTTTAATGGTGATCTTGTTAAGACCTCTGTTGTAAATACAGGGTCGTAGTGATCTGTCCTTTTTCTTCACAAAGAAGAAGCTTACACCGGCTGGAGAAGATTTTCGAATAAAACCCCTTTGTAAATTTTCATGGATATACTCCTTCATAGCTTTAGTCTCGGGGAGAGAAAGTGGGTATGAAGTTCCCCTGGGAAGTACCGAGCCAGGAAGCAAATCAATAAGACAATCGAAAGGATGATGCAGAGGTAAGATGTCAGATCTAGCTTTATCAAATATGTCGCGAAATTCGGCATAGACCTCGGGCAATTTTACCTTTTCTTCTTTGGGAGCAGTGACCCCACAGATACTTTTTGAAGGACACCGTACAGTTCTTGGAGCAGAGGAGGCTCCACAGGACAGGTTCCTTGCCAAACAAATCGATGCGTGGATTGTGAAGTTGCAACCATATGAGACCAAGAATCACGTCCACCGAAGGGCTGTGGATGGCATCCAACTGGATCACCTCTGTATGATCCTCACCAGTAAGAAGACGGAGGGTGGTCTGTAGGGAGATAAATGCTGGTTGCAGAGGTCGGCCATCAATGGCTTCCAATCCAACCAGGCATCTCTTTTGAACGAGGGGAATCTTATTCCTTTCGGCAAAACTTTGATCGACAAAATTACTTCCCGACCCGGAATCCACAAAGGCCAGTGCAGAAACGGGGAAGCCCTCGCCGGTGAGCGTAACAGGAAGCAAAATCCTGGTAGGTGGTTTCGCTGTGATAGGGAATAAAGAAAGTGTTCCCAGTGTGATTTCCCCTGGATCTCATTGGGAGTTTGCGTTTCCTGACTTGTGGGGGCAATGAAGTACCAGATGACCGGGATTGCCACAGTACAGATTCCAGCATTGCGTCGTTGTTGTTTCTCTTTGGCAGACAACTTATTACCACCTAATTACAAGGATTCAGGGATATCGGGGTGAAAAGATTCCGGTGTGTTCACCTGGGGAGAAGACCCTCTCGGAGTGAGCAGGCGATGGCGGGATCTTTCGGACCTCCTTTCCTGTAAAAGTTGATCAACACGAATGCAGATAGCGATCAGCTCCTCAAGATCGATAGGACACTCCTGTGCAGCGAGTTTATCCTTTAATGTCTCAGAGAGGTCTTGCCAGAAGGCAGCTGATAACGCTGTTTCAGCAGCGATAGTACGAAACTCGAGTGTATCTAGCGACAGGACGGATTCCGTGGGAAATGTGGAAGAGAGAGGAAGCAGCAGTTATCTTGCGACTAGGTGTGTTAAAGACTCTGTGGAATTTCCGGGTGAATTGTCATATGTCCTGAGTAAGGTCCGATCTTTGCTCCCAGATGGGGGAAGCCCAGACCAGTGCGTCATCGGTGAGTAGCGAAATGATATATGCCACATCAATAAAAGTATAATTCCAACTAGTTTCGTAGCAACTATAAACTATGAAGTGGCCTTTATAGTTGCTACGAAACTAGTTGGGATTATACTTTTATTGATCTACTAGTACCCTTAGTATTCTATCACTTTGCTGGTTAAGTGAAGCTGGCGTGGGAGGCAGAGCTGACCCTGATCGGTGAGATTGTTCCTCTACCAGCTACTCCTAAACGGAGCTTGGGACTTATCTACCTGGATTACGTGGAAGCCTAAAGGGAACCCTCCGCTTCTAAAGAGCCCAGCAGATGAAAGCACAGCCTGATATGACTGCAGATTCCTGACATTGAGGTGATCCACTGCAGCCTTCTCCGGTGTCCTGATACCTGAGTGGTAACAACTGTCATAGTTAAAGTTACATGCCTGTTTTACCTTTATCTGATGTACGCAGAACCTTGAATTACTTTTTAATATAAATTGTTCATACTTACTTCACCATAAGCGTTGTGCGCTGTTTTGTGTTTTGTTCTGCTTCCTGGATACCTCCCATTGGTGGGAGACCCTTTAAATATGCTTTCTGTACTCTCATACCTCGCCGAGCATAACGTCCGTGTGTGATGTTGCCTGTCTGCCTGTAACTTGCTGCCTGACCTTGCCTGGAACCTTGGACATTGTGATAGTCTCCTGCACTGACCTTGGCTTTGGATACAACAACTCAACTCTCTCCTGCACTGACCCTGGCATTGGAATACAACAACGCTCTCTCCTGCACTAACCCTGGCTTTGGCTCTACAACGACTCTACTCTCTACAATCCTGACTCCGGCTACGTACCCCAACAATCTGCTACTCTACATTCCTTGATCCGGCAAGTACCACGTTTACGCTGTCCTCTATTACTCTATTACTCTATTCCTCTATTACCCTCACCCGGCCTGCAAGATTATCCTACACTAAAGACGCACCCTCGCGGTTGTGGTCCCTACCTCAGCCCCGCGGTTGCGCCTCGTTTGTGGTGAGTTTCGCGTTACAGTATTATAGGTCCTATTAAATGACGTCTATGATAGGACTCGTATCGTGACAACTCTGGACTTTGTACAATTATCTTATTGGGTTGCATTCGACCTTACATAGGTATGAATTCCCTATATTCCCTGTGATAAGGATACCCTCCTTATAGGCTTAGTAGCTAGATTGTATCTTGTATACTCTTGAGTGCAGTGTGACAACTAACAAAGTATCTATTCATATAGAGTCTTAGATACTGCTAGTTACTAAAGATGAGTGTACATAGATACTAGGTTGTCGCACAATTGGAGATACTCAAACTCACAATGCATATTGCGAGTGTTAAGTGAGTTCTGATAGACTAGAGTTTTATTTGCTGCTAAGTCTGTGTGTCTTTTCTTCTGATCGTAAAAGTGAAGCCCTGGTGTTCATTCTTATACTGAGTATGTGATCAACTCATCATGGAGTGTTAGTCTGTAAACACCATGTCTCCTCACAACAGTTTATAGTTAAGCTCCATCTATTGAATGTTAGTGCATGCTACCTTATGTTAAGGGAGCTCTGGTGATCACTCCGGCGTTGAGTGTGTTTTTCACTAGTCACGGAGTATGTGTGTTGTCACCAAACCCCCCACAACTTGTGTATTATCGCGCACTGTTATGCATATAATTTTGCATCAGAACTCAGTACTTTGATTAGATTTCTCCCATACACAGCGGTGGTTAGGCTGTCTGATAACCAAAGTCCTGAGCGGAGATGGAGGAAGGAGAGGCAGCTGAGGGTGGTTTGAGTAGAGTATCAAAGACAGAGAACAGTCGGCGTGGGTTAGACTTGTGCATGTTGATTAGTGCAGAAAAGTAGGCTTGTTTAGCTTGCGAGAGGGCAGAGTTGAAACAGAATAGCATAAATTTGTAGGTAAGGAAGTCTGCGAGACTGTGAGATTTGCTCCAGAGGCGTTCAGAGGAACGAGTGGAGGAACGCAGCATGCGCGGGTGGGAATTTAGCTAGGGTCTAGGGATAGAAGGGCGAATGCAGCAGAGAGAAAGTGGGGCATGTAGATCAAGAGAGGAGGACAAGGCAGAGTTGTAGTTCCTAACCAGGTTGTCATGGTCTGTAGCAGAGCTGAGAGAGGAGAGGGAGGAGTGTAAAGTGGACTCAAAGTCAGGTAAGTGAATAGAGCGCAGGTTTCTGCAGAACCGGGGGGTAGATGGAGGTGAGAAGCGAGATAGAGAGAATGAGATGAGGTGATGGTCAGAGAGAGGAAAAGGGGAAATGGAGAAATCGGAGAGAGAGAAGTTTTTAGTGAAAACCAGGTCTAAGTAGTGGCCATCCTTGTGGGTGCTGGCTGCAGTCCACTGTTGAAGGCCAAAAGAAGAGGTGAGAGAAAGAAAGCGGGAAGCCCAAGGAAGAGAGTGGTCATCAATGTGGCAATTGAAGTCCTCAAGGAGAAGAACAGGGGAGTCTGAGGAGAGGAAGAAAGAGAGCCAGGATTTAAAGTGAGAAAGGCAGAAGGGGGATGAGTAGAGGTAGGTGGGCGATAGATGACTGCCATATGGACAGGGAGAGGAGAGAAAATATGGACAGTGTGATCCTCAAAGGAGGGAAGAGCAAGAGAGGGAGGAATAGGAAGGGTTCGGTAACAGCAGAGAGAGGAGAGCAGGAGCCCCACGACTCCACCCCTGCCATCAGTGCGCGGAGTGTGGGAGAAGGAAAGGCCAACATAGGAGAGGGCAGCTTCCAGAGCAGAGTCAGACTGAGTGAGCCAGGTCTCAGTTATAGCAAATAGCAGCAAAGAGTGAAAGAGAAAAAAGTCATGTACAGAGAGGAAATAAAAAAACAGCGCAAACCGCATAGTGAAGTATATCAAATTATATTGTTTCGTGAAAAAGGTAAGTATTAGGCGTACATTAGATTAAAAGAACAAACACATTGAGTGCTTAAAGCACAACAGGTTACCACTCAGCGACAGATATCGAGCAGCACTGGAAACCACAGCTACGGGGATTCATGAAGTCATCATCACGCCCTCGGTACAGGATACTACAGGAACCCGATCGATCCGGTGGATCAGTCTCATTCGGAGGAAGATTCCTCCCAGTAGTGTCGGCAAGTGTGGTCTTGCCGGAGTACCGTGTCACATCCAGATGACGTCACAACGACGTGCGTCGGGGTCCTTTCCGTACACGTTGTTCGTGGAATTAGTCCGGTGTATAACAGAGTCCCAGTATGCCAAACCAATGAGGATAATACTAGAAGTCACAGTATCAATGGTTCGATAAGCCACCATGCAGGGTAACAAGGATAACAAGGGCTAAAACCGGACAGTATAGAAACAACTAATCCTACACGTTTCATAGCGAACGCTACTTCATCAGGGAATAGTTTGACAATGAATGCCGTCTGCATTAAGTATACCTCCCTCCTTTCGTATTGGACAATAGTTGGTAGGTAGCAGCCAATTAGGCTGATAATGGGGAGGGGGTGGAGGGGAGGGGGAGTTACCCAAGCAGACCGACAACCCATTGTTAATCAAACACATTAACACATTTTTATTAACATATAAAAAATAAAATGAGGTTCAAGCCTAAAGGGAAAAGAGAACAGTATTAAAAACATAATCTTTATCTAAAAAACGGCAAAACAATTATTTAAAATAGAATCAAATAAAATACTAAATAAAATTAGAGAGAGAAAGAAACCCATAATAGTTCAATACAGAGCCCAGACATCTATGTCCTCATTTAACCCCTTAGGGGACATTGTATTTAACTTAAAGATCCAGAATGTTTCTTGAGTGGAGAGTTTTTTTTAACTCTGTCACCCTTTCTCCTTTCACAGGGTATATGTTGGATAGCCCTAAACCTCAGACCTGAAGGGTCCTTATTATGATGCAATAAAAAATGTCTAGAGACACTATGTTTCTCATATCCACTTCTGATGTTTCTGATGTGTTCCTGAATGCGGATTTTGAGGCAGCGCTTAGTCCTGCCTATATACTGTAAACCACATACACATTCAATTACATAAACCACAAACATTGATGTACAAAGTATAAAGTCATCCACTGTAAATTTTTCATTATTACTTTTAGAAATTATTTGCTTCCTATCTGGGTGCATATATTTGCAAATGGAACACTTCCACAGATATGATTGCCACTAGGTTTGCCACTTAACCAATTGGTAGAGGCTTTATTTGTAATACTCCTGCCAATATCACTAGGGACTAATATATTTTTGAGGTTTTTTGCCCTTCTATAAGGGAATTTAGGTGATTTCACAAGGTGGGAGCCTAAAATCACATCGTTACACAGAATACCCCAGTGTTTACTAATAATACCCTCAATGTTTTTCTTAGCTGCGTTATAATTTGTAATGAAAGGCACATTAATCTCACCACTAATGTTAATGTCTTTCCTCTTTATAGGTAAAACCATAGAATCACGGTTCATACTCCTAACTTTTGCAAGTTCTTTTTTTAAATTATGTACTGAATATCCTCTCTCAATAAACTTATTCATGAGTTTTTCTGCTTGTTGATCAAAGACATCAATATTATTACAATTTCTCTTCAATTTTGTGAATTGCCCCCTGGAATGTTGCGTATCCAGGAGGGTTTATGGTTGCTAGTAGCCATTAAGAGGTTATTCATGTCTACTTCCTTGAAATATGTTTCAGTGTTAACATTATCAGCATCAGATTTGGTGAGTTTAAGATCCAAAAATTCAACCGTTGACACATCAGTGACATAAGTAAATTTGAGATTGTAATCGTTCTGATTTAGATACGTTAGAAATAACTCGGTAGATTCAAGATCTCCGTCCCAAACACAAAGTATGTGATCAATATAGCGACACCATATAATGATGTTCTCTGTAAAGGAGTTATTTGCCCAAATGACATGATCCTCCCAATCCCCCACATACAGGTTTGCGAAACTAGGAGCAAACCGTGTGCCCATTGCTGTTCCGCAAACCTGTATGTACACTGGCGACACACTTTATTCGAGCTCGGCTAGTCCCACGAATTCGGGTATATCCGGGTGTATTGAGGTTTGTGACTGTTTTCTGCCCGAGTGCATTGGGTTATTTTCCAGGCAGGGATTGAAGCATTTTATTCCCGCTGGCTGCAATACTGCACAGTATATATATATACTGCATTACAATTCATGAATTTATGCCATCTGGTAGACACGCGAAGCATTGCAGCCTATTAAATCCTAATCATTATCATTTAACAGATCAGCCGCCCATCAGCCAGGCATGAACCCAGGCTGGGAAGGCAAACGCAACGGGGCTTGTCAGAGGTGAGGAGCGGCGCATTCCAGGTATCTGCCAGGTACAAACTGGGCATTTGCTCGAATAAAGTGTGTCGGTGCAGTAGAAGTCGGAGAGGAACATGAAATAGTTGTGTTCAAGTATGAACTGGATTGATTCAGTAATGAAAACCCCATTAAGGTGATGCAAAGATGGATCTTTTGAGAGTACATGTGAAACAATCGCAATACCTTTCTTATGAGGGATATGTGTATATAATGCTTGAATATCACAGGTAATCCATCTGTATGTATTCTTCCATTTGAGGTCTCTAAATAGTGTAAGAACAGAAGTGGAATCTTTTAGATACGAAGGAATATTCACTACATATGGTTGGAGAAAAAAATCAATTAATTGTGATAAGTTGGCAGTAAGTGATTGGATTCCCGATACAATTGGTCTACCGGGAATCTTGGTAACAGATTTATGCATTTTTGGTAAGTGGTAGAAAACTGGAATAGTGGGGGAATCTCACTAAAGAAAATTAAACTCATTAATCGTAATCACAGAATTAGAAAACGCATCATCTAATAATGCCTTTAATTGACTCAAAAAATCTTGAGTTGGGTCTTTTCGTAATTTAGCATAAAAGGAGGTGTCCTGAAGTAGTCTGTGTGCCTCATTTTCATAATCTAACCGGTTCTGTAACACAACCCCTCCTCCCTTATCCGCTTGTCTGATTATAAGGTTATCATTGTCTTTCAACATTTTTATAGCAAAATTGTATTTTTCAGTAAGATTTTGTTTGATCCTTCCTAACTTAGTCTCGTGACAATGTGGAAAAATCGTTGTTAACCATATTAAAGAAAGTATCAATGTGATGGCCTTTGGAATTTGCTGGATAAAACTTGGATTGTGGTTTGAATGGTGTATGCTTAATAACGGGAACGATATCTGCATTCATACTCAAAACAGATGGCATATCATCAGTTGTAACAACATCAAGTGGAATAACATCAGAAACATCAGAGGTGGAGTCTTTTTCACATTTCAAAAAATGCCTTTTTAGGGTAAGATTTCACGTGAATTTGTGGAGATCTTTAAACAATTGAAAAGAGCTGGGACCACAGGATCTAGAAAATGTTAAACCTCTTCCCAAGACATTAATTTGGTCTTTGGTTAGGACTTGATGTTGTTACAACTGATGATATGCCATCTGTTTTGAGTATGAATGCAGATATCGTTCCCGTTATTAAGCATACACCATTCAAACCACAATGCAAGTTTTATCCAGGGAGGATAGGGAGGAGGGGTTGTGTTACAGAACCAGTTAGATTATGAAAATGAGGCACACAGACTACTTCAGGACACCTCCTTTTATGCTAAATTACGAAAAGACCCAACTCGAGATTTTTTGAGTCAATTAAAGGTATTATTAGATGATGCGTTTTCTAAATCTGTGATTACGATTAATGAGTTTAATTTTCTTTATTGAGATTCCCCCACTATTCCAGTTTTCTACCACTTACCAAAAATGCATAAATCTGTTACCAACCCCCCCGGTAGACCAATTGTATCGGGAATCCAATCACTTACTGCCAACTTATCACAATTAATTGATTTTTTTCTCCTTCGTATCTAAAAGATTCCTCTTCTGTTCTTACACTATTTAGAGACTTCAAATGGAAGAATACATACAGATGGATTACCTGTGATATTCAAGCATTATATACACATATCCCTCATCAGAAAGGTATTGAGATTGTTTCACGTGTACTCTCAAAAGATCTATTTTTACATCACCTTAATGGGGTTTTCATTACTGAATCAATTCATACTTGAACACAACTATTTCATGTTCCTCTCCGACTTCTACATACAGGTTTGCAGAACAGCAATGGGCACACGGTTTGCTCCTAGTTTCGCAAACCTGTATGTGGGGGATTGGGAGGATCATGTAATTTGGGCAAATAACCCCTTTTCAGAGAACATCATTATATGGTGTCGCTATATTGATGACGTACTTTGTGTTTGGGATGGAGATCTTTAATCTACCGAGTTATTTCTAACGTATCTAAATCAGAACGATTACAATCTCAAATTTACTTATGTCACTGATGTGTCAACGGTTGAATTTTTGGATCTTAAACTCACCAAATCTGATGGGAAAAGAAAGTATAGGACCCTTTCAGTGTGAGATCGGCAGGCAGATTATTGGAGATAAGGAAAAAGCAGAGGTATTAAACAAATTCTTTGCCTCTGTGTTTACCAGGGAAGAATCAATGTCAATTGTAGTGCCGCAGGAGGAAGCCACAACCTCCATATTCATGAACAATTGGTTAACTGAGGAAGAAGTTCATAGGCAGCTTGAAAAAAAATTAAGTAAATAAGGCACCTGGCCCCGTTGGCATACATCCAAGAGTTCTCAGGGAGTTAAGCTCAGTAATAGCAAAACCATTATATTTAATATTCAAGGATTCCATTTCCACAGGCTCAGTAACACAAGATTGGTGTAAAGCAGATGTGGTGCCTATATTTAAAAAGGGAGCTAGATCATAACCGGTGAATTACAGACCTGTAAGCCTGACTTCAATATTGGGGAAACTACTTGAAGGTTTAATACGGGATAATATTCAGGAATACATAAAAGAAAGCAAAATTATTAGTAATAGTCATCATGGATTTATGAAGGATAGATCATGCCAAACTAACCTTATTTGTTTCTTTGAAGAGGTAAGTAGGAATTTAGACCATGGTAATGCAGTTGATGTGGTCTACTTGGATTTTGCAAAGGCTTTTGATACGGCTCCACACAAGAGGTTGGTGCACAAAACAAAGCAAATTGGACTCAGTAAAAATAAATGCACCTGGATTGAAAACTAGTTGAAGGGTAGACAACCGAGAGTTGTCATAAATGGAATTTTTTCAGGCTGGGCTTAGGTAGTGAGTGGAGTACCTAAAGGATCCCTGCTTTTTAACATCTTTATTAATGACCTTGAGGTTGGCATTGACCTTGAGGTTGGTTGAGAGCAAAGTCTCCATCTTTGCTGATGATACTAAATTGTATAAGGTAGAATCTGAGCATTTTGTAATTTCTCTCCACAAGGTCTTGGAGAGACTGGAAACTTGGGCAGGTAAATGGCAGATGAGGTTTAATACAGATAAATGTAAGTTTATGCATTTGGGAAGCAAGAATAAACAGTTGACTTACAAATTAAATAGGGATAAATTGGGGGAATCGTGATGGAGAAGGATTTAAGCGTGCATGTAGACAACAGGCTTAGCAATAATGCCTAAAATCATGCAGTAGCTGCAAAGGCAAAACACATCTTATCTTACATTAAATGGACAATGCATAAAAGGGAAGTAAACATAATTATGCCCCTTTACAAAGAATTTGTAAAACCACACCTTGAATATGGAGTACAATTTTAGAACCACTCATTAGAAAAGACATTATGAACTAGAGAGAGTGCATAGAAGAGCCACCAAATTAATAAAGGGGATGGACAATCTAACTTATGAGGAAAGCTAGCTAAATTAGATTTATTTTAGAGGCGAATAGAGGGGATATGATAACTATATACAAATATATTTGGGGAGAATACAAGGAGCTTTCAATAGAACTATTCATCCCACGGGCAGAACAAAGTACTCGGGCCATCCCTTAAGGTTGGAGGAAAGGAGATTTCACCAGCAACAAAGGAAAGGGTTCTTAACAGTAAGGTCAGTTAATGTGAAATTCATTTCCCATGGAGACTGTGATGGCAGATAGAATAGATTTGTTAAAAAAAAAAAAGAAAAGGTTGGACATCTTTTTAGAGAGGAAAGGTATACAGGGATATACCAAATAAGTAAACATGGGGAGAATGTTGATCCATGGAATAATCCGATTGCAGATTTTTGAAGTCAGGAAAGAATTTATTTTTCCCCTTATGAGATTACATTGGATGATATGACACTGGTTTTTTTTGTTTGCCTTCCTCTGGATCAATAAGTAAGTATAGATATAGGATAAAGTATCTGTTGTCTACATTTTAATATAGGTTGAATTTGATGGACATATGTCTTTTTTCAACCTCCCCTACTATGTAACTGTTTCTGGGATATTTCTTACTCTAAGGTTTTGCTTCTTTTCCCGGTTTTCCAAATCATTGATGTTGTCAGATGCAGCTACCAGTATCTGATAACTTGCTTATGAAAATCTGGTGCAATCTCCCAGTAAACTGCAACATTTGTTTGAGATTTCTGATGCCAGACTAATGGCCCATCATATTAACACAGTGGGGGTCCCTGAAGGTCCAATTAAAACTGAATGGGACGGCAGGGTCCCCCGCTGTGTTAATCCGATAAACTATTAGTGTGGTTGCAGAATCTCAAAGAAATGTTGCAGCATTTACTGTGAGATAGCCGCAGTATTTTCCCAGGCAAGGCATCGGATACTGGTGGCTGCATCTGTAATTCAGGTTCCTGATATTCGTCATTAAGTTTGAATAACTCAACTTCCATTGAACCCTGACTCTGCAGGGATTCTTCGAGTTTATTTTCCAGCTGCACTGTTCGTTCTGTCAGAGAAGTCAGACCTGCCTTAAATTCAGCAACAGCTTTATCAAGAGCCACTTTAAAGACACCATGCATCTCTTTGAACAAATCTTTTAAAGCCTTTGTGGAATTTGGGAATTTTCTTTTGTTTCTTGGTCTTGTTCTGTCAGTAAAGTTCCCTCCTTGTTGTGGAGGCTGATCCTCTTCCTGTACATGCGTGTGCACCATCTTGGATTTCGGGAACAGGGGAGGCTGATTCCAGGAGGTAACGGGACACTGAGGGGGTCGGTGGCTTACGCCCTGGAGTACCCCCACAGAGAGATCGGTAGAGGAGGAGGTGTTGGCAAAAGATACTGAAAGTACAGTATGATGGGAGAAGTAAGAGGAGATCCAGGATAAAGCTTTGTTACGAATACAAAGAGTATGGAAAATTTGAAGGAGAAGAGGGTGATCCACAGTATCAAATGCAGCAGAGAGGTCAAGTAATATGAGCAGAGTGTAATGACCTCTGTCTTTGGCAGCATGGAGGTAATTCATTATTTTAGTGAGGGCTGTTTCAGTGGAGTGAGCAGTGCAGAAGCCAGATTGTAGAGGGTCTAGGAGAAAATAGGTTTTGAGAAAATGGAGCAAGCGAGAGAATACAAGACGTTCAAGGAGTTTAGAGGCAAAAGGCAGGAGGGAGACAGGTCGATAGTTAGAAAGACATGTAGGGTCAAGCTTGCTGTTTTTGAGTAATGGTATAACTGTTGCATGCTTGAATGAGGATGGAAAGGTACCAGAATAGAGGGAGTTAAAAATGTGTTTGAGCATAGGGATAATAGTAGGAGCAAGAGGTTTTATGAGATGGAGAGAATGGAGTCAAGAGGACAGGTGGTAGAGGGAGAAGAGAAGAGGAGATAAGCAAAGAGACATTCTCCTCTGTGACAGCGAAAAAAGAGTCAAGCAAGGCAGGAGGAGAGTTAGGAAGAGGTTTAGGATGAGAGGAGGATACAGATGGGATGTCCTGAATTATGGATTCCTCCTTTTCCTGTAGTATTCTGTTTCCGCTTCTCTCTATGCAGTGGAAGAAACGCATGAGATAGTATAACATTGGTAGTGTAAGACCTACTGAAATGGTTTTACCGTGACATGGTTGTTGTTTTAAAATATTTTGGCCAAATTATTGAACTAAATTACCCATATTTATGAAAAAAGAATATAGATAAACTACATAGTAATGTACTGTACTAAATAATTTGTTATATTGGATGTTGCATTGGGGCGTTTGTCTTTTGGTGTATAGTTAAGGTTGCGTCTTGATAGTAGGGAAGTAGCACACCCAACAAAGTATTCATTATTTAACAGAGTAATATCATCCTTTTTGATATTAGATGGTTGTTGATGGTTTAGAAGGCTGGAATATATTGTTGTGATGTTTCAGAAATTTGCTGGATTTGATGTATTCGATAAGGAATGTCTGAGCAATGTTGGGCGTTTGCATGCCTTGTTTGCCTTGTGGATGTATTCTGCAGGCATCTGTAGTTGTTAAGATCCTTGGTAGAGCCAGTTACTTTGTATATTTTCCATAATGCATCCCTAAAATGGTGAAGCGTAATAAGGTTGGTTGTAGCCCACGGAAGGTGCCCCCCACCACCCCCCCCTTATTTTTATTCTGCATAGGGGAGCATGGGTATTACAGAGTTTTAAGAATCCTGTTTGGAAATAATCAAGCATAGAATTGAGGTCAGGTATCCCGTAGAGTTAGTACCAAGGGCAGTTAGTAAGACAATTGTCAATAGCCACATTTAAAACATACAAAATTAAGTATTTTTTCCCCATAAAACTTTTGAAGTTAACAGGATTCCAGTTGGATCTGTAAAAACCTTCCAAATTTATTTCAGGTATAACGAATTTGTTTTATTTAAGCATTGAGACTGGAATGGTCAGCGTGACCCAGGGAGATATAGTGCAGAAGTTTCCAGTTTCTAAAGTAATTATTGCAGTAATCCAAGTAATATATAAATATAGTAATAATAGGTATATGAGTATGGTTTAATTACAATAGTGTTTTTCATCTACAGTATTTGTTTTCAGTGGGGAATGTGAAATTATAGAATATGTATTATTTATGTCATCCTTAGTTTGCACCCACTCTTAATGCTCTAGGGAGGAATTTATGCTTGTTGCTGCTACTGTCATCTCAAGTGGCCAGTTGCATAATATCCATAACTCTCTGTATCAATTGAGCCCCATCTTGGGTCACTCTTACTATCATGAACCGTGGGATCATTATCCCGGAGCAAAGTACTGCATGCCACTCTTAGACACTCTGTTTCTGAGTTACTAGTGGGCCTCTTATCAGGGCTGATCTGACTCGGTCCCAGTGCTACTACTTGGATACCCCAATATGACATAGGCTGCCTTTTTGTGAGTCTGTAAACTTCAGTAGTACCATGGCTTTTGACGCTAACTGGTTGGAACACTTTCCCTAACTATAAAATAACAAACAGGGGCAGGACAGTATCACAATACATTAACTATACATTTAAACAAATAAAAGGATAACTGCGCACAAATGGTAAAATTAGCTTATGTGACAGTGCTTATATATAATACCTTATATAAAACCCAGTGGTTAAATCATATATATGCACCAAAGGACAAATACTTTTTAACTTTTTAAGTGATGCGGAGATGGTCTGCTGCTAATCAGTATTGATGGCTCAATTCCATAAAGATCACATGTGAAGAAAAAGACTGTGCACAACCTCTCAGTGTAAAATAGTACAGATATATAATAATAAATATTAAAGTTGTATACTTTGCATGCACAGCAAGGACAAATCAGTTGGACAGGGCATGTTCAGAGTACATGTTACCGATCTGATGATGTATCAAATATGTCTGGTGACCGTCAGCTAACCCTACGGTTCTCCTGCTCCAGTCACTGCAAAAGGTTCTTTATAAAAGCTGAACAGGGCTCCGGTGTAGACACACTATTCAGGAACACGTCTGCTTGCTTGAAGATTCACAAGCATATTGTCCCTTCAAGGTGGCAAACTCTGTTCCAGTTCAGCAGAACGAATCAATGCCACGCCAATAAACTACCGGCTCTGGGGGAATCTCACAGTATGAGCTCTGACTCCACGGCAAAGAAAACAATACAGACCGGCGCCTTAAAGTCCAAATGGGAGATATAAAAGTTCAATGGTTGATTTGGAATGTCCAATGGCTGTTAATCTGGTCCAGTGGACAGCAGGTTCCTCAGCAGCAGAGATGATAAACCATGCAGGGGAGACAAGAGGACAAGATCATAGTGTAACACAATATGGTTATGACAAAAAACACATAGACATAGACAAACTGACACACACAACACTAAACAATAGGCTGACTATTAATAACGATGATTTAATAAACACAATAAATTGCAGCTGGCTGGTGACGAGCAGGTCTAGGATCCGGTGTGTAAAAACCGGAATCCTACTTACAGCAAGTCCCTAGGATATGTGCAGGTGAGGGTAGTATATGTGTCCGACGGATGATGTTGGTGGACGCGTGCCACATGTAGATGTCTGCAGGGGCTTCCTTGGGTAGCTGCCGATGATGGCGACGCTTCCTTCTGCCCCACGTGGCGTCCTCCGTTGGTGACCGGAAGTGCGTCACAGCGGGCGGGACAAAACACCAGGTATCACTGCCGATACCAACTCCTATACACTGCGACTCCAGAGACTGCTTGAAAGGTCTGCTCCTCTACCAGTACAGCTGATAAATGATTCTCAATGGCCCAATGCGTTTCGTGCGCATGAAGAAGTGCGCATTGAAGCACTGAAGAAGTGCGCATGCGCACGAAACGCGTTGGGCCATTGAGAACGCGTCCACCAACATCATCCGTCGGACACATATACTACCCTCACCTGCACATATCCTAGGGACTTGCTGTAAGTAGGATTCCGGTTTTTACACACCGGATCCTAGACCTGCTCGTCACCAGCCAGCTGCAATTTATTGTGTTTATTAAATCATCGTTATTAATAGTCAGCCTATTGTTTAGTGTTGTGTGTGTCAGTTTGTCTATGTCTATGTGTTTTTTGTCATAACCATATTGTGTTACACTATGATCTTGTCCTCTTGTCTCCCCTGCATGGTTTATCATCTCTGCTGCTGAGGAACCTGCTGTCCACTGGACCAGATTAACAGCCATTGGACATTACAAATCAACCATTGAACTTTTATATCTCCCATTTGGACTTTAAGGCTCCGGTCTGTATTGTTTTTTTTGTCTATCACTAACTGTGTTTGGGTTAGTTTTCCTGGCAGCCTTGCCATATTGTATTATTCACTACGTTGTTGTTATATATGCATTGCACTTGTATACACTTTTACACTTTTATTTTTATTTTTAGCGCTAAACACACCACCCTTTTTTTCCAGTTTCTGACTCCACGGCGCCACTTGCAGCACACTGACGTCACAGGGTTTTGCCGCAACCACGACCAACTAGGGCTGGCTCGGTTCCAAAGCTGAAAGCTAACCAGTCAAGTCACAGTAGTAAGCTGGGGGATAATACTTACCAATAAACTGTTAGTTTACACTTCTACGCATTTCGTTAGTAAAAGTAACTTCATCAGGAATAGTTAATGCATTAAGGTAAGGAGTATTTATACCCCACAATCAGTTGCTAATTGGCTGTTCAGGGGGCCTCAATCAGCCAACCAGTACATCAACACGTATACTACACAGATGTAGGCATCATTAAACTGATACTACACAGATGCATGACTACTTAAACTAAAATTACAAACACAGTACTAAGTAACCTTTAATTTATACAGCATAAAATAAAATTTAAATTAAAACAAATGCAACCAGATACAATAAATCTTCAAAAGTTGCTGAAAGAAAAGAAACCGATAATGGCAACATAAAGAAAGGCAATACTAACCTATAAGGGGCAAATGGCAATACTAAAAATGTACTTATCTGAAAGTGAGGCAAGAATTAAGCCACTAAAAGTGAATGGAGCTGTTTGGTTTTAAAATATAAATACTTATAAAATTATTAAAACATTCAATATTGGTCTATTTCAAGGACACAAAAATAAAATTGAATTAAAATGGATTAAATTATACATGTATGAATTCATAATTGAGAGGAAGCATACCTCTTTTTAATAAAGTGACCAAATGTCTATTTCTCATTCAGACCCCTGGGACCCAATGTTTTCATTTTGTATTTCCAAAATGATTCCTGTTTGGAAAGGGACATCACTGTAATCTATCCCCTCCTCTTCTGATAGGGTGTACCATCTGAATCCCCTTATAGGTCATAACACTGGGGTCACTCTGATGTATTTTAAAGTGACGCAGTACTGTACACTGTGTTTATCCAGTCCAATTTTAATATTTCTTATATGTTCCATTATTCTGTTTTTTAGAGAGCGCTTTGTGCGGCCAATATATTGGAGTCCACAGGGGTACTCCAACATATATACTACATGGGTGGTTTTACACGATATGCAGTCATCAAGTGCAAACTGCTCTTTAGTGACATAAGATATAAAAAAAATTCTGTCACTATGCAGATGGCTGCAGGCAATGCACTTGCCACAGCCATAATTACCCACAGTTTTAGATGTTAACCATGACGTGTCCACTGGTACATTTAAACTCTGACCAATATCACTAGGGGCCAATAAGTTCTTAACATTTTTGGCCTTCCTATAAATAAAACTAGGTCTCTTGTTCAAATGTGGACCCAGAACAGGGTCATTAGATAAAATATTCCAGTGTTTTTTAAAGATTGACTGTGTTTTGAACACACCAAAATTGTAATTGTAATAAAGGGAACCTTAACGGTGTTACTTCACATGTAGTACTTTTGTCTATTCTCTTATGACCACATAATAATGATTCTCTTTCCATCTCCCGACCTTAGTCTGGACAGCACCATACCCTCTCTGGATACATTTCTGGTATAGCTGGTCTGATTGTTCCTTATAATCACTTTCCAGAACACAATTTCTCCTCAGTCTCATAAACTGGCCTTTTAGGTATATTCTCAATCCAGGACTTTTTGTGGTTACTGGATGTCAGGAGCAAGTTATTAGTATCCACCTTTTTAAAATGGATTTTAGTTGTAATTTTATTCCCTGGTAGGATTTCTAAATAAGATCAAGAAAATTAATAACGTAGGCATTAGTCGTAGTTGTGAACTTTAAAGTTATTACTATTTAAATAATTTGCGAATGGCACAACTGATTCTAAATCACCATCCCAGACACATAAAATATCGTCGATAAAACGCCGCCAAATAATAACCTTGGATATAAAAGGATTATTACACCGCACAAAATTCTCCTCCCAATGTCCCATGTACAGGTTCGCGTAGCTAGGGGCAAACCGATTTCCCATAGCTGTACCGCAAATCTGCAATAGAACTGGGATCGGAAAAGAAAATAGTTGTGGTTGAATTGAAATGATTTTAAAACAAATTTTACTATTACCCAAATATAAATCCATATCCTTATTCAAATAATTATTAATTGCCTCAATTCCCAGATCATATGGTATGTGTGTAGAGAGATGACACATCGAGTGTAACCCATCTATAGGTGTCTTTCCACTCCACATTTTTAAGTAAATTAAGAACTGTTGTGTCCTTAATATAGGAGGGAAGTGTGCAGACATACTTCTGTAGGAAGTAGTCCACATACTGGTATAAATTCGATGTTATCGACTGAATACCCGACACAATTGGTCTTCCTGGTGGGTTTATTAAACATTTATACACCTTTGGAAGGTGGCAGAAAATGGGGATCCTCGGATTTTCATTCAATAGAAAAGCATACTCTGCTTTGTTTATAACAGTCTGTCCAAGAGCATCATCAAGGAGACCCTTCAACTCCTATGAATCCTAATGTAGGGTCAATTTTGATTTTACTTTAAAAGACTGGATCTTCTAAAAGCCCTTAAGCTTCTTTTTCATAGTCAGAGCGATGTTGTAAGATAACTCCACCTCCCTAATCTGCCTGACGAATTATAAGGTTTTTATTTTCTTGTAGACTTTTTAACACTTTATATTCATCTATATTTAGCTTCTGTCTAATTTTATTAATTTTAAAATCTTCCCCAGAAATCCACACACTGAAACCTAACACTTCCCAAATTAACAAAAAAAAGTGGGGAAAAAAACAGAGCAAAGCAACAGATGAAAGCAGCCAGACAACTAAATGTAAGAAAAATATTTATTCAGCCAATGCCATAAGAAAAAAGGACAACAAATCCTCAGCCTCAATTCGCACCAAACATGGGTGCTTTGTCAATGAGTGAAGGTACATTGCATACAACAGCTGATAAAAGGTATAATGCTAACATCCCGAAACACTGCCCCTAGGTCAGGAATCGGCAGCCATGATCTGGGATCAGGTGTGGCCGTGAGAACATGAATCAGGAAGATAAATAAATATAGTAGGTAATAATAATATGCTAAAAATTAATAATAATAAGACATATATATATATATATGATCGGATTACAACCAATATACAGAGATAAATCTAAATAATGAATGTGGTGATAATAAGAATAAGTAAATGTGAGATTATAGTTTTTGATATTAAGAGTATTGATAAACAATGTGTTGACATCCTCGTCACAACGATAAGATCATCTATGTACCTCTTATAATAAATAATATAATGTCGAAATAAATTACTGTAGGATCCCCATAGATGTGTTGTGACTCCCAGAGGCCCATGAAAAGATTGGCATAGGACGGTGCAAAAGCAGTGCCCATAGCAGTACCACGTGTTTGGAAAAAAAAATTGAATCAAAAAGAAAATAATTGTGTGAGAGTAAAAAAAGAATCGCATCCAAAATGAATGTGACCTGTGGCATGGAAAGACATAAATCATTAAGAAAATGGCATACAGCAGCCATCCCCAACTCATGGTCAATGATGTTGTATTAGGACATAACGCCCATCATAACCTATAAATAAGATTTAGACCAAGATACTTTGTGCACAGTGGTAAGTAGATCCATATGTTACAGTTGACCAGGTCTTTTAACACCATTTATATTTAAGGGATCGATCACAAGGCAAAACAAGGCAATGAAATAAAATGAGGTTTATTTGGATAAGACCTCGGAAATACACAGAAATACAAAATACAGAGAATATACACACTTACTTTAGGTCTGGGGTTAAAATTAGGCTTTCCTATGTTCAAGGCGCTTGCTTCAGCAAAGGCTTACCTTGTCCACTTGACGGAGCTGGAATAAGCCTGGAACAGGTAACTTGATTCCTCAGAACCAGCCCTCAGCTTGGATAGGAATTCCCTGGCATAGCAATGCCCCTGGGAACCTTACTGGCGCATCACTGGACCAGTCCCAAGACTATCTATAAGTCTGGAAAGACTGAGAGACAAAAAACTGATCTGCAGCAGCCCCTTTTAGAGACTACTATTTTTACATGGACAGAGCCTTTCAGCCACTCAGATCGTGGAAACATGTCCCACTAGCCAATCAGAGCAGGGCTCATCTGGCTGATGATGTCAGAGGCAGGGGGCATGTTGAACCGACTCGAGACACCCTGTGGGTGGGAAATATGTTCTGGCCAATAAGAAAAGCACCTACTATAGCCATATTTTCCTTAGCCAGCGCATTGCCTCCTGCTGGGCAGGCGCCACTGTGTCTAGCAGACCAGAAGGTTCCCCCCACAGGGGGTCTCTGTTCTCCGGACCCAGTACTCCGCCCTGCCCAGTCCACTTAGCACCCCGACACCTCTCAACATCCCGCCTCCTCCTTCATCTATGGATTCTATGCAGACTAGCTGGCATCTTGAACATATGCCCACGCTGCCTGCATAGATCCTAATGGTGAACGCAAAACACGATATAAATTACGCTTTATTAGAGAATATATTTTGGGGAACCTTAGGCTGCATCTATAGTGACCGCGACATGACGTCGCGTCAAAAAAATATGTTGCGTGCATTTATAGTACACTGGCGACACACTTTATTCAAGCTCGGCTAGTCCCACGAATTCGGGTATACCCGGGTGTATTGAGGTTTGTGACTGTTTTCTGCCCGAGTGCATTGAGGTATTTTCCAAGCAGGGATTGAAGCATTTTATTCCCGCTGGCTGCAATACTGCACAGTATATATATATATATATATATATATATACTGCATTACAATTCATCAATTTATGCCATCTGGTAGGCACGCGAAGCATTGCAGCCTATTAAATCCTAATCATTATCATTTAACAGATCAGCCGCCCGTCAGCCAGGCATGAACCCAGGCTGGGAAGGCAAACGCAACGGGGCTTGTCAGAGGTGAGGAGCGGCGCATTCCAGGTATCTGCCAGGTACATACTGGGTATTTGCTCGAATAAAGTGTGTCGGTGCAGTAGGTGCGACGGCTTGGACGTGATCACTGGAAGTCATCTCAATTTGATTTTTCCAGTGACCGTAGCCTGACGTCACGTCACCGTAGCCGGCACTATAAGCGTAGTCATACTTATTAGGGAAATAACTTGGGGATACTTGGGCTCGAAATCCAGTGGTCTGGGGGACCCTTGGAAGCCCCGGTGTAATTCACCCTGCGTACCGGCAAATAGTGCCTGCACCACGGGTAGAATCAAGGGACCACCAGTTGGTGGGCCCCCCGAACTCCTGCAAACAAAAGGAATACATTTTTGCCCAAATATCCCACCTAAAACTTACACTCCCAAAATCAGAATTTTCCACGACACGGTGAACCCTGAAAGCCCCTAAACAGGTCAGGTTTTTCTAGACTTTACAGGGACTTCCATAGCCCACAAACCCAATACAGGTTCTGGGACACCTTGGTACTAACTGGGGTACACCCCTTAAGCTAGGGGTTCCCTCAGCTACAGGGATACCTGTTCATCCCTTTGCCTCATGCACCTTTCTGAGCTATGCTGAAGCAAGGTACCCTAGTGGTGAGTCGTGCTGCGTTTTCAAGGGGAAATATTGCCAGGACAATGTGCCTACATTTATCCGAGAATCAAATAGGATTCCCGGGTACTTTAATAGGGGAACCGACAATTCCGGACCCCAGTATAATAGGCACATTCTGACAACAATTCCTTTGCAAAACCCTTCTTGAAACTCATCCCCTAGCAATCCCTGCTTGCTGGCATGCCCAGAAAGGGAAAAACACAAGACATACTTTTATTACAGGTAACACATGGTAAAGATACAATGTTACTGGGCCCAAAAGCTAACTCTCTTGGACCCTTATACATGAATCAGGGGTAACCAAAACCAGGCTTAACCTTTTATTTGTGAGCCAGGTTACCCCCTACCATCACACCATAGTGTTTCGTGTAAACGATGTAGGCTCTGTACTAAGGGCTGTAAATATAGCTCAATATATCTAGTTAGCCCATCTCCCAAAGTTCAAATACTGGCCACTATAGGCCTACCAGGAGGGCAGGTCAGTGACTTGGGAGATGATAAAAGATGAAAATAACAGGAGATGAAACGGAACGAAAATCAAATTGCTTGTCACTCATAACACAAAGGATCTTCCCTAACTTCAAAAGAACTTGATTATCACCCAAGGAGAACTGGGTTGGATCCGATTTTGAGTTTAGAATAAAAATTGGTATCATGAAGCTGTCTAATAGCCTCCAATTTATAATCTGCTTTGTTAGGATGCACATATCCTTTATGTTATCCATTATCCTTTTTGAAGAAGCCTTGGACTTTCCATCAAGTTTTGCAGTGATGTGGATTCTGTCCACTTTTTTCACTTCCCAGATTACTATATTCACTTGCCTACGGCATGGGAATGAATTGAGATTGAAAATCCACACACAATGTGGCCCTCAGGTGGATCTGGGAATAAGGAGACACTAAAGAGCCTGTAAGGGGACCCTCTTACAAATACATAGATACCAGATGGATACATGAAGATATATGTAGATATAGCTATATGTGATTGAGTGTGTGTTGTGATTGTGTTTTTGTTGTGATTGAGTGTGTGTGGTGTGGTTGATTGAGTGTCTGTGTGTTGTGATTGTGTGATTTTGTGTGTGTGTATGGGGGGTAATATTGTGTATGTGTGTGGGGAATATTGTGTGTGTGTGTATGTGGGAATATTATATGTGTGGGGGGGACTGACTGTGTATGTCTGGGGGGAATGATTGAGTGTGTGTCGGGGGATTGTGTGTGTGTGTGTATGGGGGGAGGGAGGAGTGAATGTGTGTGTTTGGGGGGTGCGGGAAGAATTACACCATTCAGCTGTACAGTGTTTTTCAACAAAAACTGTTTTTATTTTATTTTTCACTATGGAATAAAAAGAAAATACAGGATCTTCAAGAAATGTTTGTTTTTAACCTACCTCACTCTTTCCAGTATTAATATTTCTTTATTGTTCTACTTTAAACAAATGTAAATAAATAAATTTACATTACATATTTGGGAGGTCCTTTTTAATCTATATATAGATATATATTTTATTTACATTAGACTTGACATTTAAAAAATATTTCCATGGGAGGAACCCCTCTTCTTCCTGGGGGTTGTTCTCCACCTGGGGTAGCCCCCTACTGGGGGACGTAACATCGCATACTAGTCTCATCTTGGGGTCAAACACTTTTAAAAGGTGGCACTCTAATATAAGAGCAATAGTGCTAAAAAAGTATATAATACAAATAAAGCACCCGATTAGTAATCATAATATAAAATGTCAAATCGGAAATGACTTCTGAAGCTAAAAGCCCAAAAATAGATAGACATAATAATGAAAAACACATAACAATCACAAATGGATCAGAGATATATGTTCAAATGTGATAGATTTGATTGGAGGTCATCGAGTCTACAGTATGCCTGAGATTATAGGCCTTCCCGAGGATTGATAAGGGACATGTTTTAGGAAGGTGATAGAAGATGGGGACCCTCAGATTTTGTTGTGGTTACCATTTATAAAAGAGAATTGGAAATGTGGTACTTAGTTAATATAAATATCTCACCAAGTATACCATTAAACAGAAGGGTCAACTTGATTTCAATCATTTATTCTTTCCATATAAACAACTATGTAGCTATATGTAATCCGCATTCAAGCAATAGTAAGATTAAATAACAACAGCTGTAGCAGCTGCAACAGTGAAGAGGGACTGAGAACTTCAGCATAGCTACCCAAGTGACTCACAAACTAATTTTATACTGTAAATCACTGTGATTTACAACTGGAACAGCAGATGAATCTGTTAAAATGATGCGGATCAATATACAGTATAAACTGGATATAGTACTACAGTTTTTTTAAACTTCCTTTGGACTGACAAAACAGATAAGATAGTAAGGGTCACTGGTGGATGCAGTGTCTTCTTACAGTGAAATATACGTTGTTACTGTGTAAATGGCACATTGAAAATGTAAGTTATAATTGTCAGAATTATTTACAGCATATGTGTGGTCTAAGAAGTTTATACAAGGTGTAAATAACCATATTTACCTGAAGCACTATCAAATGCAACGCAAAGCTATCAAAAAAGGTTATTTATCAAAGGATCCTGGCTGCAAAAAATAAGGCATAAATATACTGTATCACCAGATTTATCAAATAAAAAAACCCATATGGTTTCAGTGGGAAACCATTTATGCAGCTGGGTAACTTTCATAAGTGACCCTTTAGCAACATTAGAAAGCACCTAAATAGCTGTTCCAAAATATTAACAGTCTTTGCCAGTCCTTTTTAAACTGTACAGTACCTAAAAGCATTCTGGGATATGATGTCCTGCTTTTGTTTAAGTCCATGAAAAACTGTCATAATACTAAAGTATGTCAGTTTAAAAAGCACCGTCTACAACATTTGGCGTTAATTGGCAGGGATTGTATGCAACTATCATAATTTCTAATTTCTGCAGGCCCCTCATAAAACAAATGAAACTCGTCAATGTAGTTAATACAAATGTTGTGAAATTATAGTGAAACATTACCTGCTATCAAATAGGAAAAACAAACAATAATATTATGTCATCACCTCCAGAGTGTCATCCTCTTCTCGCACAGGGAGAATTCTTAAAAAATAGTTTACATGGAAACACTGGCTGGTAGTCCTGATACAAATTAGAGAGTGTCCTTGGTTAATGCATATGCATTTAATGTTGCAGATTGCATTGTCTGCAGCTGGTTTACATATTTTTAGTACAAAAGAGCAATTAACGAACACAAATGTCAACTTCAAAAAGGTTGAATATTCTTTATTAAACCAGAGATAACATATATGCCTTGCTACTGAAGAGTCAATTCAGACACTTGGGATCATAATCATACCACCTGAAATTATCAATTCTATATTTATTCTTTATTTCCATAAGTATGGCATTTTATGTACCGCTGATTGCATTCTCACTATGGGAACATCCCCATACAGTATGTACTTTTAAACCATGATGGTAGAGTGATGGTGCTATCGGGGATATTAGTAGACACAAAAACCAAAGAAAAGGACCTGTTCTAAGCATTCACAGGTCCTACCTTCAACTTATGAGTAGTTGACATAACCTACTAAAGAATCCAATTTAACATATTGTATCCCTCCTACTGTATCTTCCTCCTACCAACTACATTGTAAGCTCTTCGGAGCAGGGATTCCTTTTCATAAATGTTACTTTTATGTCTGAAGCACTTATTCCCATGATCTGTTATTTGTTTTATTTGTTATTTATATGATTGTCATGTGTATTATTACTGTGAAACACTATGTACATTAATGGTGCTATATAAAAAAAAGACATACATATAACACGTTTTTATAAAAACAAAAAATCCAAATATGATGTAGCCAGGGCTAGTAAATCTCCCCCGCGCCCCCCCCTCACAGACTTCCCTGTTTCACCGCGACACCAACCCCCCCTTACCCCTCGAGCCGGTGCAGAGGCGTTGCAGAGGCGCGCAGCAGAGCGCAGGAGCGGGAAGTCTTGGTGGCTGGGTAGCAGCGGCCATCTTGTGGATGTCAGAGCAGGGAGTACGCGCATGGCAGTATAGAGTGAGGATAGAGGGGGGATGCAAGGAGATGGAACACAAGCAGCCAATCAGGCTGCTACATTTGTGTAAGGGGAACTCCTGCTGACAGTTAAGCAGGAGGCAGCTGAGAGAGAGTTCTATCCAGGACAGGGAAAGAGCAGGTTGTGCCCACAGAGCAAGACTACCCTTGCAGGCCCCAATTAGTTTCCCTTCCTTTAGTTTGTGGCCAGGGAATACCTATATGGCTGAGGGCATTTTCCCTTAAGTGTTATTACAGTTTAGAAATAGAGCTGTGTGTGTGAAAGTCACCGAACCCTGCGTTTGGGATCAAACGCAGCATTAGGCCCAAGACTCGTGCCGGAGAGATATCTGTGTCGGAAAGAGGACCCTGTGGATGCGGATCCGGAGCTCGACGAGATCCATTGCGAAGATCCTTCACCCGGTACAGGACGCATACCGGGCAGGTACCCACAAGTGCACTAACGTTTCACGGGGCAGCGCTGCCATACACATGGGCTGGGAGTAGACCGGGACACTGGTGCGGGTTACTTATACTTAGTGTGGGTGTGATTATATGAATATGTGTTATGTTGTTATGTCGCAAGTTAAGTTTAGAAAGTTACCTTTTTCAGTAAAGCTATTTATATACAGACACTGTGTGTATTTTACTATTAAGGTGTTCCCGGTTGGGGCTAGCCCACTATATATCGTGCAGACCTCATCTGGGTGGAGGCGCTGTCAGAGTTGTGTTATATTGCAACCCAGGCTCCCAAAGGCGGAGGCGCTGGCCTCCTGGAAGCCAGCAGGTAGAGGCAGCACCCGTAGTCAGGGCATTCCACCACCTCAGTTAGATAAGGGGCGGGGGGGGGGAATAACCTTGTTACAATTACAATTGCAAAAGTCCCTAAAATGTTTAAGGAATGAGCAGAATTACCAGGTTTTCAAGATATCCTAAATTAACACGAATTAAACAAATATCCTAATCTACAGTAATTGTCAAAAATATATTTTGTGTGTGTGAGTGTGTGTGTGTATGTGTGTATGTATACATATATACAAACACACACACAAAACAGTTCCGGGCACTCTAAGTGGGAAAAGAAAAAGGGGGAAAAAAATTATCTTTCCAGTTGTGGTGCTTGCAGTGCAGCCAGGATCACCATCCAGCAGCAAAAATACACATAACAGAAATCCAAAGAAGATCCGCAGCACTCACCAAATGTTAGTCAATTGCAAAAAAGTTTAACAGAACAAATCAAGCATAAGGGAAACAGAAAAATGGAGCAACGTTTCGGACCTCAAGGTTCTTTTTCAAGCCCCCAATCTACAGTGATTATCAAAAGATATCGTGTGTGTGTGTGTGTGTGTATATATATATATATATATATATATATATATATATACAGGTAAACCCCGTTATAACGCGGTCCTCGGGGTCCACCCCGAGACCACCGCGTTAGTAACGGGGTCGCGCTAATTAAAAAAAAAAAAATGGCCGCCGCATCAGCGCATATTCACCCCGCGGTCCCGGCTTTCCCCTGTCACCGCGTGACAGGAGATGGGAGGGGGGATGCCCCTCCGGCTTCAGCTTCCCTTGTCACCGCGGGACAAGAGATGGGAGGGGGGATGCCCCTCCGGCTTCAGCTTCCCCTGTCACCGCGGGACAGGAGATGGGAGGGGGGATGCCCCTCCGGTCCCGGCTTCGGGTTCCCCGTCACCGCGGGACAGGAGATGGGAGGGGGGATGCCCCCTGGCCCCGCCGTAGCTCAAACTGAAACTGAAACGGAAACTCAAACTGGAGCCAAAGGCGCAGGTCATCCTGCGCGTGTTGCTGACGGGCTGAGACGGCGCCTGCAAGTAGCCTAGGCGGTGATTCCATCTCTGTGGTAGACGTGATCCGGATCTCTATACGTGTGCCGCGGACCCGCCTTTGGCTCCAGTGTGAGTTTCCGTCTCCCCCTGCCAGTTCAGATAGTCGTTTCATCACACTACAGTCAATTTAGGATCAATTGTTCAGTTTTATTTATGTAACACTGTCTTTTTAATTCCGTTTTTTATTTTTCCTGTGTGTTATGCTGCTAATGGATCTATTAATTGTTATCTATCCTAGGGTTCATGTTCATTGTAACTGAACCTAGCTGTGTAATTCCTTGTAACTGAGGTGGGGTTGGATCCTCTCAGTGAACTGTTTACTAATAAATGATATTATTTTAATCCCTGGTGCGCATTGTGTGCACTTTTTCTTCTTTCATTAACTGCAAATGAATATATTATTTTCTAGGGATAATATGATAATTACAACACAACATTGATAGGCACAAGGAATATACTGTAGTTGGCATCAATAAGTTATAACAACTGATCCCTGACAGTTCATATACTTTTTCTCTCTGAAAACAGCTGTGAAGAGAGGAGTCTCTTAAGTATACAATATCATGGACGGAGCCTACATAATATAGGAGGGTTCTTCATACATGGAATTCCAGGGAGTTAGGTTGGTGAGGAAAAACTGAGCCCTTGCAACTTCCAAGAAATTTGTAAGTGAGACATCTTATTCAATAGGGTAAATTGCTACTAACGCTGTTAATTTAACATTAACTGATCTCTCAAATGACAAAGAAATGTTGTTGAAATTAAATTTTATGCTGAACGGTCCAATAAACTATGGATGAGTACATATTACATTTTTTTCTCTCTTTATTATTATTTTTATATTGATAAAAAAAATTACATCAATTAGACTTTAGCATTTATAATATCCAGACTGTTGTTAACAATAAGATTCAATAATTGTGAAATATGATGAATATACAATATTCAAAATAATGTTTATAGAAATGATTGTGTGATTAGGTTATAGTTTATTTATAAAATGTTTTCCCAGGAAATAATACATTGAGAGTTGCCTCTCATTTTCAAGTATGTCCGGGGCATAGAGTTAATATGACAAATAATACATGTTTACAAATACAGTTACATAAATGAACAGGGTATACATTATATACAATACATTGCATGCACCGTTAAAGAAGATGTATATTATAGGCTTATGCAACAGTTACAGACCAGATTAAAATGTGAGACAGCTTTAGTTTTGAAAGAACTTAAACTGGTGGTGGATGTGGGAGTCTCCGCTAGGTTGTTCTCCCACAAGGTTTGAGGTGCACGGTAAGAGAAGGAGCGGCCGGATATTTTTGTTGAGCCTTGGGACCATGAACAGTCTTTTGGAGTCTGATCTTAGATGATAAGTGCTGCATGTGGTAGGGGTGAGGAGCTTGTTCAGATAGATGGGTAGCTTGCCCAGAAAGTATTTGAAGGCGAGACAGGAAAGGTGAACTTTGCGCCTAGACTCAAGTGATGACCAATCTAGTTCTTTGAGCATTTCGCAGTGATGTGTGTTGTAGTTGCATTGGAGAACAAAACGACATATTGAATTGTAGAGGGTGTCAAGTTTGCTAGGGTGGGTTTGGGGTGCCGAGCCATATACTATGTCTCCATAGTTGATAATTGGCATTAGCATCTGCTGTGCCAGTTATAGTGAGAGGAAATACCTTAAGTATGAAAAAATATGTGGCCTTTTTCCTAACTTATATGACATGCAGTAATATTGAGCCAGTTAATAATCATGGGCAACGTGACAGGCTCAGTATATAGATGTCTGTTGAAATAGTCCATCTTTCAAACGTCTCCATGTGAGACACCTATTGAAGTTGGCTTCACATCATATTGAGTAGGACCATAGCCTACATAATTGTTACTGTGTAGGTCATGAAAGCTTTAAGCCAGGGATCCTTATGACATACACAGCACATCATGCCATGAATCCTCATTTTTCTAGGGGAGATCTGCACCCTTGACGAAGCTTTTGTGAAATGCGTAGGAACACGTGAGAGAGAGAAAACCAAGCTGTGAGCCTAGCCAGTATCCAAGCCGATCAATCTAAGCAAAGCAAGAGGAGAACACCATCACGTGACGCAGAAGCGTTTTCAAACTTCGAGTGGCACATGTCAGAGCGCCTACACTGAAGCGAGTAAGATGTCCCTCCATCATAGCTTAAAGTCGGGTGTACTCTCGACTGCGCTATACCATCTGTAATTTTGTGAGTGCAATGTGCATCTGTTTGTAATACCGTATATATTTTTAATAAATGTGGATTTACGCAAGGTTTGTCTTCTGCAAAATTCCGTCACATATGTAGTTCCAAATTGTGGGAGTTTTAGTACCATATATAGGAAGAAAGAAAAACACCCCATCATTTGGCTCTTGGGTCCTATTCTACTTCCAGTTCAATGCTTAAAAAACAGTTATCTTGTGAGTTCCTTCAATGGTGGGCATTCCCTGTTTCCCTATCAGATTACACAATGTCCTGTTTTTTGTCTGATCTGTTTTTGCGCTATACTGTAGGTTCTGCTTTTTCTGAACTATTCATTTCCTCTCTGGGTGAGAGAGTGGACTTCATTTTCACCTGACGTTCGTGGGTGGAAGTGTTCGGTAAGGCAAACCTTAACTATTGTAACGATCATTGCTTTTTTCGCATTGCATCGCATGTATACAGTATAACTATAAGTAGTTATGGATTTGAGCACTGTGTCTTACCTGGCACATGCAAAACAGAAATAGAAAAAAATGATTATACCAAGCATTTAAAGCATTAAACAATGAAAGAATTTAAAACAATCAACATGTTTTTTATTATTAAAAATATTGGTGGCGCATCTACATTTTAAAATAAGTTTTGAACTAGCATCAGTTGTCAAACAAGTCGGTGGACTTCCAGGGAAGTGCCCTTGTATGCCTCAAAAGGCCATTGATGCTGTCTCTCACGGTTCTCAAAAGATGAGTGGTAACATTAAAATAATGCTGCACTAATTCCAAAATTGGGATCCTTAAATTTGCAGACAGACCCTTCTTGGATTTATTGCCTTCATAATTTACATGTTGGGTCCGCTCTCTGTACAGCTCAAAACTGACGTGGTGTTTAAAGAGGAACAGGGCATATTTCTGGGCTAGACAAATATATCTGATCTTGTATTTCTCCAGGACGCGCTGGGGCAGTTCTCTCAACATGTCTGGGAGCGTTACAATCCTGGGAACTGGAGCGGGTGTGCTTCTGGCAGCGGGTGATTGTAGATGGTCTGGGAGAATGCTTTCATCCTGTCGTGGCCTTACCGGGGTTGTCATCTCCTCCACAGGGCATATGTGTAATCTGCAGGTGGTGGTGTGCTTGGTGTTGGAATCGCGAAGGTCAAATCCAGGGTTTGAGAGGGTGCACGGGGGGGAGGGGGGTTGCGGTTCCTCCATGGTAGAATAAGGCGACTCCAGGCCACCCTCTTGCTCCTGTGGCAGACATATAAGGGCAGGGACTCCAAGCAAAGAATAGAGCCCCGCGATGTTCCTCTCAATCTTATCCATACGAACACCTATGGCACCCATGCACCTATCCATATTCAACATGGCCTCCAAACGATGATCAATCTTGCCCTCCATTCAGTCACTGTATTGCTCAGTTGAGTTGTCAGTGATTTCGACACAAAAATTACAACAGAAAGGAACAGATATTACAACATATACAGTGATTCCCTGGCGCACTACCAGATATTAAACCTGACAGAAGGAGGTAGTCCCATAAATCGATTGATGATATGAATGAGATCCACAGTCCACAATGTCCCGTTCTTTTAGATTGGAGACTTGTCTGGAAATACAAATGAAACAACCATTGCGCAGTACCCTATGGTTAGTGTTCCACACCCCCACCGTTGCTATCTACTTACTTAAAAATAGACAGAATTGGGCCTCAAAAGGTTTCTTTACTTCTCCTCACGGTTGGCTCCAACTGATTCCTGCTACTGGTACACGATTTTCACTTCCAGCATCAGCAACACCATAACCGATTGGGAACAGAAAAGGGCGCCAATAGTGTGATACTAAAACATTTATTATTAAAAATACAGGCTTAAAGACATGAACTCACATGCTAAAAAGCCCTATGCGTGTCCTACAACGTGCCGTCCGCTTCACATGCAAGGATGCCGAGGGATTGCAGGAGGAGGCTGGAATCGGCGTGGATCCCCGCTTCGTGGCCGCGACTCGGAGCGCCTGGTCCCTCCTCCGATGACGTTCCCCGCCAATCAACCTCTTTTCCCAGCACAGGGTCTGCACGTCGCTGCACGTCTTGCAAGCTCCACCCTACGCGCGTTTCGTGACTCTGACGTCACTTCTTCAAGGGTAATGGAGCTGTGAGGGCACTAGAGGTATTTTATACCTTTGTGCATAGCTGCCGTGGTGTTCCCATTGGATGAATGTCCTAATTGGGAACTCCTACTAATTGTCCACTTGTTCGCTGTTATCAGGCAATTCGTGTGTAGCAGGTTTAACCACTTCATGCCTGGACAGCAATAAGCACTACATAATACACTTCAGCATACTGTGAAATATCTTACAAAAGACAATCATGATGCATTACATTTGCCTATACATCTCATAAAAACAAATACATGAATAAAACTCTAATGATTAAAGGAATAAATAAAAAGTAATAAGCAACCTTGTGGCTTCTTATTTCAATGTGCAAGATAGCTATTATACTAGCTCCCTGCCAGTGACAGCATATAGGACCCAGAGGTGGAAAGAGAATACTTTGAATACAAAGATCAGATAGCCTGGTTAGGTAATATTCAACAACAGCAGTATACAGACCTAACTATCCCTCAAAAATGCTGCGAGGTCAAATTCAATGTTAAGTCCTCTCGGGGTCATGGTTTTAAGGGTATATATCCAGTAGCTTTCGCGTCTGGATATTAGATTTATTTTATCTCCCCCCCTCCAATTCTGCTTGGGACATTCAATCCCTTTGCAGATTAACCCTTCCGGATTTTGTCCATGTTTATTTTTTTTATAAAAGTAGATTCTCCCTGAAGCAAAGATCAATTAGAGACCAAAAGTGACCAAATTAATCATTACCTAACCCCTCCAAAAGAAAAAGGAAAATAAGAGTGGCTGATGGGGCTGCGCTCCTCGAGGCCGCATTGTGGGGACACACGATTTGGAGCTGATCATCACACCCTCCCCTTTTTTGTGCTTGGCCGGAGGGACACTGCGGATACTACTTTTGGGTGGACATACCAAAGGTAACTAAAAGAGTGAGTAAAACCAGGTCCCCTGCCAAAACAGAACTAAAAGAAGGGCCACACTCACACACTCACTCAGTTTACCATCCACTGCAGCACCGGGCCAAAATTACACATTCACTAAACTAGGACACAGACTTTCCTTGCTTACAGCAGCGGTGGATGCCGTGAGGATCCTCTCCCATCCCATTAAAGATCTTAAACATATCTGAGGAGCGAGGGGTTTGGGGTTGGAGACGGAGAGGAGCGTCCATCTTGCCCCCGATATCAGGCAACAAGAGATAGAGGGAGTCACCATCTCCAGGATCCCTGCTAGGCTCTAGGGGAGGTCCCGTCATCAGAAAAAGCCCCCAGGGGATCTAGGTATCCATGGCTGGGTTGCGGTGTGACACAATTTGCTCCTGGAGGGACAGGGAGATAGTCGCGGAGGCGGGTGAGTGCGGGAACGCCGAAGCTGAGCCGGCCCTGGGAGAAGATGGATGCCGCTGCATGGTGAGGAGGGAGCGGCGGCCATCTTGAGCGGCTCTCTGGCGGGGTCTCCGTGGTGCGGCCGGGGTGCGCAGTGCCTTGGATAAGGGATCGGTGTGGTGCTTGAAAAGGCGCAGGAGGGGGCCCAGAGCAGTGGTGGGAGTGGAGAGAAGGAAGGTGGGAGCTCTGAGGAGGCGGAGAAGGAGAGGTGCCCATGCGTTCCAACCTGCAACTTAGTTGCGTTCCACCCAGATTCAAAATGGCCACCGCCGGCCAGAGTTAAAGGCACAGAACACACAAGCAAATTCAGTGACTGAAAAACAGAGCCCAGAGTTGCTCTCCTGCACTCTCTCTCCCCATTACGACTAAGCCCCAATACCTACATAACACAAAGAGACTACAGGGCCCAGGGTAACTCTCATGAGTAGTCCTGAATAGAGGGAGAAGGTAAAAAATATCAGAGCATAAAAGTTCAACCCCCCCAGGGAAGGGGAAGGGAAAAAATCATAAACCTAATAATAATAAAAAAAATTGTGAATGAACGTGGCGCCTCAGGAATGAGGGGGCTTATGTCAATGTAAAAAGGAAAAACGGAACTTACATCACCCAAACAAAACCAGCTTCAACTATAAATATAAAAACAATCAAATAACAACAAATATGCCACCCGCCAAACCACAAAAAAAAACCCACGGGAGGCCACACTCTTCTTTAGAAAACCAAAGACAGGAACTAAAGATCATGAAGCGTCTATCGCAGGCGAAGACGCAGAGCCAGAACCAGACTCAGAAGAAGAGACGGATACCCCGCTTACTCGCAAAGAAATGCTACTGTTTGTTCAAGACATCAAAAGCTACTTCCGCTCCGAGATGCAGAGTTTTCGTCAGAGTGTCAGAGAAGAAACAGCGTCTATAGGAAACCGTATCGTGGACTTGGAGGAGAAAGTGGACACCACCGCCTCTGCCCAGGAGACCAAAGCCCAAGAAATTCACGATTTGAAAACACAAGTTAAAACAATTATCAAAAAATTGGAAGATACGAAAAACCGGTCAAGACGCAATAATCTGCGGATCTGAGGAGTTCCGGAGGAAGTGGACAATGCTCAACTGGACGCATATCTCATCCAGCTATTTAGGTCTTTGTTACCAGAAATGTCGGAAGACAAACTCCAGATGGACAGAGCACATAGACTGCCTAGACCTAGAGGCCTGGACCCACAAAAACCACGAGATGTGATTACGCCTCTACACTACTTTAGTATTAAAGAAGAGATACTGAGAGCCGCTAGATCCACCCCAAGGATAGAACAAGACAACGTTCAGCTTCTCATTTTCCCAGATTTGGCTCAAATCACGTTAAACAAATGGAAAATGTTCGCACAGATCAAAAACACACTGCGGAACAATAAAATACGCTACCGTTGGGGTTTTCCGTGCAAGATAATATTCATCTACCAAGAAACAACACATATACTTCTCTCTCCAGAAGAAAGCGAAGAGAAACTGAGAGCATTGGGTCTACCTGTGCCAGAGGAAATGGAGGCATCCCAGCGGATTCAGCCCCCACCTAAGTCACAGCGCCCGACATGGGTAAAGACCCAAACTCCACGAAGAGAAAAGACCCAGCCCGCTTGAAATTTGGAGCTGATCATCCATCAAGTTTCTAGTTAATTTGACAGACTGGCAGAATATTGTTCGGAACATAAGGCACAGCTGAACTTGTCGTTTAATCCAGATATGCTTTTTTTCCTGAACAGGGGTGGAGACACCTTGTGTCAACTTGCTAACTTGAACCACCCTCAAGGATCAAGGCGATCTGGTTAGGGTTGTTTTGGAAATGTTTTTCTAAATTGACTGTGTTTATAAATGGATTGAAAGTCTCAAGGCACCTAGAAATTGATAGACAGCCTGATCTAAGTTGAATGTTTTGTGCAGTTAACACATGTTGGCCCAATTTGGGGGTTTCTGGGCTCGGTCCTCGGGGGCCATCGGCGGGCCGGCTTCTGCGGGTGTCCCTGTTTCGGGGCGTGGGGGCTCGGTCGGTGACCCGGTCATTGACTGGGTCGTTGGTTGGGCCGCCTGTGCTGGGGCGGGGGGTCCATGGGGGGCAGTCCACTGATGGCTCTTGGGGCCCGGGTTTGGACAACCTGGGCCTAATTCAAAACTGTTCTCTAGGTAGAAGTATGTCCTGGTACGGGTTTGCTATGTTATTTACCCCAGACTCTTAAGTATAATTTTTTTGCACTGTTCCTTTTGGGTCTTTCTTCCCCTATAGACTAAATACAGCTTTGAGATGGCCGACCACTGGATACCAGTCTGAACTACTCAAAGTGAGAAAATTAAGAAAAGATAAGGTGATGTAAATAGTTGCGATGTTTCATTCCCCCCTCGTTTTTCTGTATCCTCATGTGTAAGACTACACATACAATTCCCCCCGTACTTCCCGGGGTGTTGCTTTTGGTTTCTGAAGGTGTGGCTCCCAAACAAAGGAGTACTATGGCATCAAGCCTTTGGGCTGCGGCCTGCCCCCCCCCCCCAGATTTGCGCATCCCGTGTCTGCGATAAACTTGCATCACGGGACCTGAAATGGTTGGTCCCCCCAAACATAGTTTGGAAACCAGGGTCCTCTTTCCACCCCACCCCACCTTGTCCACCCTCTTCCCATACCCAGTTCTACAAGCATTTGTTACTGCAGAAAGTCGATAGATGTATCTCTCAATGTGCATGTTCACAAAACAGGCTGTTTACAATAGTTGAGATACTGTTTCTTCTACTATATATATAAGTCTTCACTCTGTTCACCTGTATCATAGACCTTTAAAGCATTACTATGCCGATAAACATAATTTCCCAAAACACCAAGGGCCTCAATACCCCTCCGTAAGAGACGAATAGCCCTTTCAGAGGCTAAAAGACTAGCAGGAGATATCATTTTGCTACAAGAAACGCATCTGAAAAAGGATCAATCATTGCTGTACAGCAGTGACTACCCTCTAATCTATCACTCGTCATCCCATACAAAAAAAAATGGTGTGGCTACACTTTTCCATAAAAATCTAAACTTCAAAGTAGACAAAATTAAAAGTTACAGGATTACTGGGCTCTACCCATCTAACAATAGCTAACATCTATGCCCCTAACGAAAATCAAGAATCCTTTTTCCAGGAGCTAACAAGTTTAATAAACTCTGTCCAGAAAGGTTTTCTAATTCTCGCAGGAGATCTAAACGCAATCATGGACCCAAACTTAGATACATTTCCCAGTCTTCCATCACCACAAAAAATAGTCCCCTCCACTCATGGTCTTGTATCCATGACCAAAGATCTGATGGTAGTAGACTCCTGGAGATTAATGAACAATAAGGAAAAATATTTTTCCTTCTTCTCTCATCCCCATAACAGCTATTCACGTATAGACTACATTTTAATTGACCAAAAAATTAGCGACAACATTTCCTCAGCAATTATTGCCCCCTCTGCTTGGTCAGACCACTCTACAATTATAACTAAACAGGGTGGCCTCACAACCAAAAACAATACAAGGTTGTGGTCCTTAAATGACTCATTATTGTCGAACCCACAAAACCTCCAACAATTGGAAGAGGAACTGGTCCAATATTTTGATATAAATAATACCCTGGACGTTTCCCCTTTTACCCTTTGGGAGGCCCATAAGTCAGTGATTAGAGGTAGGAAAACACAATGGGCCAAGCGCAAACCAGAAGAAAACAAAATACAAAATTAGTGGACCAATACACTGGATGAAATGGGTGGAAAGAGGGGTAGCAAGATGAATGGAAGTATAACAAAATCACTCACACGGCCATGTGTGAGTGTAAACACATCACATTAATGGTGGCTTTAGCCTGTGGCTTGCTTCATGAATTGGTGGTCCTAAAGGTGATCTCAAGAGAAAAGGAGGGGAAAACAGCAATGGGTGTATGTCACTGATAAGTGACAGTGTGGAGAAATATATTTAAAAACCACTCACATGGCCATATGTGAGTGTGGACACTCGGAGAAAATCCAAGCCTCACTTATAGAACCCAGTCCTCCTTGGTTAATCATATGTGAAATGAGCCATGTATAAAAACCAAAACTTTTATAAAAAACAAGTAAAATGTCCAATTCAAAAGTCAATAATGTCCCAGAACTCACGGCAGCTCTCCTGTATGGCACGATCTGTGTTTTACCCTGACTTGCGTGTCCGGAAGGTCTGGTGGCAAACGGCAATCCAGGTATGCCTACGGTGGCTTGTGATGTCCAAAATCCTCCTCAGAACAACGCGTTTCGCTCGTAAGCTTCGTCAGGTTTAGGCAGTGGGAGAATCGGCGAAAAACAAAAAAGCGAAAAAAATTCAAAACTTTTTAACTAAATGCCAGCTCCCCACGCTGGTGCCAGACGATATAAGAAACCCTGAAAAAACTATAGAACCCCCTGAAATCTTGGAGGCTATCAAATCTTTGAAAAATGGGAAGGCCCCTGGTCCGGATGGATTTTCAAATCTTTACTACAAGAAATTCTCCATAATACTCCTTCCATACTTAACCAAGATATTTAATGAGATGCTTCTAGGCCTCCCCCCACCCAGAGATATGCTACGAGCAACCATAGTTGTAATCCCAAAAGATGGAAAAGATCCCATGATGTGCTCTAGCTACAGACCTATATCTTTGTTAAATACAGATCTAAAATTATACGCAAAAATCTTGGCCACTAGACTAAATAATATTCTTCCAAGATTGATCCATCCGGATCAGGTTGGCTTTGTTTTGGGTAGGCAAGCCCTTGACAACACAAGGAGGACGGTGAACTTAATTCATGTAGCAAAACAAACCGCACGCCCATCATTATTACTCTCACTAGACGCAGAAAAAGCCTGGATTGGCAGTTTATGAAGGCCACACTCTTACAAATGGGATTTACTCCCAAAATCTTAAACAGCATAAACACGCTATACTCTACCCCAACGGCCATAGTAAAAATGAATAACTCCTTGTCTGACTCTTTACCAATATCGAATGGAACCAGACAGGGGTGTCCACTGCCCCCCTTGTTCTTTGCTTTGGCAATAGAACCATTAGCCTGCCAGGTAAGAATAAACCCCAATATCACGGGTATTCCTGTTGGTAAGAAGGAATTCAAGATAGCTCTTTTTGCGGATGACATACTATTAACGCTCTCAAATCTTCTTATTTCACTCCCCAACCTTTTCCAAGCTCTGTCTGAGTTTGGCTCCCTTTCAGGATACAAAATCAACCACTCCAAGTCTATGGCTCTTAGCTTAAACCTTCCCAAAGATATGGTAAAATTACTCCAACTTAATTTTGACTTCAAGTGGAACCAGAACCACATTAAATATCTGGGAGTCCAAATAACAAAAGATTATTCATCCCTATACATAATAAACTTTAAACCTTTATTCGACCAAGTTGCAAAGGACCTGTCCACCTGGAATCCATTCATAATATCTTGGTTCGGACGGATAACCACTATTAAAATGAATATCTTAGGGGGCTTGGAGCCGAAACAAGATGGCTGTGTGATGCTGTAGCTCCACAAAAGGGTGATTAAACATCTATAACCATCCTAGCTCATACTACACCAAACTAATTGATACTGTTCAAATCTGAATAACCCAAGAAGCGCTGATCATTTCAAGGACATAAATACACCCATAAGACATTAAATTGGATATCTTACGAATAACCTGGGTACTGGGGCCTACTGTGCAGAACAGCAGTTGCAGCCCCAGAGCAGAGCTCCTTCAAGGATCGTGACCCAGTGTCAAACTCTCCCCTGGCTTCCCCTGCCCGCAGAGAGCAAGAGCTATTATAAGGGCAAGCTCACAGGAGGGAGAACTGGGTGAGTAACCCATAAATATTCCATAAAGGTTCCAGCCTGGGGCAGCACGAGGCTTAGGAGAGGCTGAGTATCACCCAAAATGGCCGTCACTGCCCTGTAGCGGTGGGTGAGCGGAGCAGAGCTCCGGGCATACCTGTCCCCAGCCGGAGAGCGCCTCTCTATATCCCCCTTCCTCCCCCTTCCTCTGCCTACTCCGCTCCGCTGTGGGGGTGATTGGGGCTGCCGGGGGTGCTGGCCGGGGTGGTGCGGGGCTCTGGCGCGGCTTCTGGCAGTCTAAAATGGCCGCATAGTGAAGGAGAGGGGGCTCGGTACAGGATATATCTTATCCTGACCAGCGGCCGCGCGGGGTGAGCCGTGGGCCGTGCCGATCTCCCCCTGCTTGCCTGCGCTCCCTCCGCTTACCTCCGCCTCCCGGTGCCTCCGAGGTGAAGTCTGGGCAGAGCTGCTGCAGGGGCTCGAGCAGCCGGGCTTCATGCGTTCCAGCCTGCGTGTCAGCCAAATCCAAAATGGCCGCCGCAGGGCTGATTTAAAGAAACAGTTCTCCACAAGACAGTAAATAAATAAATATACATTTAAAAAAAAAAAAAAGCAGCCTAACCAAGCTAAGGGACTGTAGAGGCTGTAACATCACTTGCAAAAGCAGGTTTATAAGACTCTACACTGTTTGCAATAACAAATTGGTTCCCTGAATTCAAGAAAGGCAGATTTGAGGAACTGGGAGCTGCGGCTGGGGGTGAAAGGGGAGAGATCATCTTGCCTCACTAAATTGCTGTCAGAATCATACGGCCACTGTGCAGAAACGCCTCCGCTGATGTGGAGCTCCCCAATGCTTGGCCACCTCAGATTAAAAAAGAAAGAAAAGGGCGCATGCGCGGCGACTAGGGTTATGGATGCCTAAGTGAGAGGCTCCCTCCCAGCCGGCACCAATATTAAATAATAAAAGCATAAAAAACCGACGATCAACAGTGAAACACAGCAGCCTAGAAATCGGAACATCTAAGGATGCCAAAGAAAGTGGCTACACGCAAAAGAACCTCCGTGGTAACCGACTATTTCCAAAAAGGAGAGCCGACGCTAGTGAGTGGAGGGGAAGACAGCGGGCAAATGGCGGGCTCGGACTCTGAAAGCGACAGGTCCACGAGCAGACCTGCAAGCAGAGCGGGGGCCACAGATCAGGACTGGGTCACGAGAACTGATATGAAGGCATTTTGCTCGGACATGAAGTCCTTCTTCCAGAAGGATTATGGAAGCTTAGGCAGGATATAGATAGCATAGGGGAAAGAACAAACACACTTGAGAACAAAGTGGACGCTCATGCTACTTACCATCAAAAAAATGACAAGTCCATGGCCCAACTACACAGACAGATTGCTGACTTGCAGGACCGACATGAAGACGCGGAGAACCGGGACAGGTGTAACAACATACGCCTGCGAGGAGTCCCGGAATCCGTGTCAGATCCAGAGGACTTCACCTCAAACTGGCTCCAACATATACTGCCGGATAAAAGTGAGGCTGAACTACAATTCGACAGATGTCACCGGGCCCTGCGGTCTAAACCACAACAGGGTGACCCCCCGAGGGACATCATCATTAGGCTTCATTATTTCAAAATTAAAGATAAGGTGTGCCAAATTGCCCAAACTGCCAAGACCCTGGAATTTGAAGGGGTGAGACTGCAGGTCTTCCAGGATCTAGCCCCACAAACCCTGTTAAAAAGGAGAGCCCTTGGAGCTGTCACCAGAGTCCTAAGTGATCATGGAATTCGCTACCGCTGGCTTTTTCCCTTCGGCTTAATGGTAATCAAAAACGGAGTGGCCATTACCCTAAAACAGCTGGAGGGAGGAGCAGAATTCTTAAAAAAGTTGGACTTACCGGTCTCTCCCCCGAGCCCCGAACAACAGGTCCCCGCTGAAGCTCCTATTCCGGCGGCGTCCTGGCAGCGTGTGGAGCCGTCAGGGAGCAAACGCAAGGACTGAGGGCTGCCTTGTGGCTCTCTACCCCCGTGCCGGGAGTTAAAGGAGCCTTCCCCGGCCCAAAATCTAACAGAGAGAAGTACTTTGTGATCTGATCCCCTCGGGGGACGAGAAGAGAGTGATGCGGCCATGTTCTTAAAGCTAGGGAAGAAGGCTGTCACAGGGATCCTCTGGTGGCGGGATCTGGAGCCGCGGCTATCTTGCTTCTGGCATTGGGGGTCCGACCGGAGAGAGACACCTAGGGGATGACGGCGGCATTTCGACTGAAGGTTAGTCAATCGATAGACTGGCGGAGGGCACCCCCGTGTGGTGAAAAGATGACCTAAAGCAGCAAACAGATCCGGGGGACCCATTTAACAGAAGGAACCTTGGCGACGGAGGAAGCAGAAGCCGGACTGGATCGGGAGGATGAGCAACACAGACTCCAGCAGCACTACATAAGTTGATCTCTATAGCAGGGAGGGGTGGGGAAATGGGGGGGAAGGGAGGGGGGAAGGGGGGGACCAGAGGGAAGCGAAGAAGGTGGCAAGAGGAGTGAGGAGGGAGGTTAGCAAGGCATTCAGAGAGAGCAAGCAGGGGTCAGAGAGGAGAAGGATGACAGGTAGAAGGGACGAAGAGTTTGGGGGAAGGAGGAGAGAACAGGGAGAGGATAAGCAGGAGGGGGGTAAGAAAGAGCGGGGAGGGAAGAGGGAGAGAACGAATAGAGAACCTAGAAAGGGGATCTGCAAAGACGAGAGAACACCCTCGTAAACAAGAGCAAGGGCCCTGCTTCTGGAAGGGAGGTAGGAGAGGGAGAGAGGATGATAATCTCAAGTGAGAAAGCCTGGAAGTAGGTGAGATAGGAAGAGTAGGCTGAAGGTGGTTCCCTCTCAGGGAGGAATGCCCCTATCCATTGTCATATAATTAACATCTTTCTCCAACCCTTACAGTCGGGAGCTCCTGAGAGGAGGAGCGGGGAGTTCGGGGCTGTTTCGACGAGAGGGGTGGCCATCAAAGGGGACATCGCCACACATGGTCGCTGCTCCGGGACCGGACTCCATTTACCCGAGGACTCCAGAACAATCAGCACCCCCTTTATGGAGTCAAAGAGTCCGGTAGCAAGGGAAGGGAGGGGAGGGGGGGGAGGGATGACGTGAATAAACGATACGCACAGGAGAGATGATGGAGGCTACAGTCCGAGACTTTTCACTACTCTGTCTCTCATAAATGTAAACCCTAGGTCACACTTAGCGTAAGGGGGAGACCCCCACGGGATTAGCCCACGGCCGGGAGGAGAGGGGGGCCACACACCGCACACTCTATTGGGACACTATGATCGCCGCCAGTCGTATTGGGAGACGACACAAAGAAGGCTGGGGAAGACGAAAAGGACTTAACTAGTTCTACTGTTTCACTGTAAATAGTTTTTGTGATTTACACATGTCGGTTTGCTATGACACACAACGTATGCCTAAGGGAGAGGGAGAGGAGGGGGAGAAGCATTGCTTCCTTTTTTCTCTTCCCCTCTCTATATTGTTTACATATATTGCGTAGATGGTGCCGGGTTCGGGACCACCTGGGCCGGCCGCCTGCGACTCAAGCTGTGCACGAATGGGTCACTCCATCATGCACGGACAAGTCCCTCGGGCACCCGGCCACGAGATGTGGTTGGGAGTTAGGAAGCCCCCACCGGGCATTCCAGGGCGCAAGGTTCGCCTGAGGGCCAAGGGACCATTGCTGACCAAGGTCAGCTTCGTCCCCTCAATTGTTTTGTTCCCCCCTACCCTTCCCCACCCCCCCTTCCTCCCCCTCCCTCTGTGGTGCGGGCGCAACCCCCGACTGAAGTAGATGGGCCAGAGAGCTCAGAGGCTAAAGGGGCCTACAATATAGACAGCACTTACAGCGATAACAACAACCCCACTACACCATGTCGTTGACTATGATATCCCACAACACTAAAGGTTTAAATAGCCCTGGCAAACGCCGAATAGCTATAGCGGATTACAAACGCAAGCGGGCCGACGTAGTGTTTCTACAAGAGACGCACTTTAGCTGCAAAAGTACCCCCAAATTCTGGGATAAGAGCTTCAAGCGGTTTTACCTTTCCTCTGCAAGGATGGAAAAGAAGAGAGGAGTGGCAATCTTGCTTCATAACAACGTCCCATTTATAGAAGAGGTGGTTAAGAGAGATAAAGAAGGTAGATACCTAATCTTAGTAGGCACTATACAAGTCCAGCCTATAACGCTGGCTACAATATACGCTCCATGTGAGCAAGACCCCTCATTCATTAACGGGTTCTTTGACACACTGAGATCAGTGGCCAAGGGTGATTTAATTGTGGCAGGTGATTTCAATGTAGCGATCACCCAAGGGATGGACAGGTCAGGCCCCCAGAAGGCTAACAAAAAGTCATATATAGATGCCCTCCTGAAAGGTCTTAGGGATAGCCAACTAATAGACATTTGGAGGGAGATGCATCCGTTAGAAAGAGATTACACTTTTTTCTCGCACCCCCATACCTCCTATAGCAGAATCGATTACTTCTTTGTCTCTAGCAGACTGGTCCCGAAGATCCCCCACTCAGGGATCCATGATATTTCATGGTCGGATCACGCACCTATAGAGCTACGGTGCACACAAAAATTTCTGGACAGGCCGGGAGCAAATTGGAAACTTAATGAGGCACTGTTGAAGGTCCCAGGGTCCGAACAAATAATTAGTAAAGCGATAGATCAATTTTTCCAAATTAATACGGGTAGTGTTCAATCCCACCTTGTACTGTGGGAAGCACACAAGGCAACCTTGAGGGGGACCCTAATTAAATTAGCGGCTAAAAGAAAAAGAGAAAGGAATTGGAAAATCAATACCTTACAAAATAAGCTTAGAGAATTACTACTCAAACATAAACGAGATCAGAGTTCGGCCCTTCTCAAAGAAATTCAAGACACTAGAGTCGAGCTTAACCTAGTCTTGACCTCCCAGGCAGATAACACGGTGAGTTGGTCCAAAAAGCTATTCTATGATAAGTCAAACAAACCAGATACCTTACTGGCCAACAAATTGAGAAAAAGAGACAGCCAAATTATAGTATCCGGGAGATAAGGCTAAAAACAGGAGCCAAAACAGCCAACCCAAAACTGATAGTGGAGGAATTCAGGAGTTTCTATGAGAACCTCTATAATGGTGAAAAGGTGGCACATAATGATAAAACCAAAAGGGCCATGAAGGACTTCCTGAAGGGCGCACACCTACCAAGATTGAGTGGTTCGGAAAGGGAAGTTTTAGGAGCAGATTTTACTTTAGAGGAACTTACCCAGGTTATTCAGAGCCTCAAACCCACCAAGGCACCTGGACCTGACGGGTTCTCCAACCTTTATTATAAAAAATACATTGAGCTCCTGGGGCCTCACCTCCTCAGAATGTTCAATGCGGTGCTAGATGGGGCTGCATTCCCGGAACAGATGCTCCAAGCGTCCATCTCAGTAATTTATAAGCCTGGGAAAGACCCATTAGACTGCTCAAGTTACAGGCCCATTTCGCTCATTAACACCGATATCAAAATATATGCTAAATTGCTGGCCAACCGATTAAGTCACATCCTGCCCAGACTCATACATCCAGATCAAGTCGGGTTTATTATGGGTCGACAAGCTGCAGATAACACCCGACGGATCATTGATCTGATAGATATAGCCAAGATCCCAGTTATGATGTTGAGTCTGGATGCTGAAAAAGCCTTCGACAGGATTGACTGGCCATATCTGAGGGCCACGCTTGGAGAGTTTGGGATGGGGGCACGGGTGATCAATGCTATCCTGTCACTATACCAGGGACCGGCAGCCAGGGTGATCCACCAGGGATTTCCGTCGGACCCGTTCCAAATCAGAAGCGGCACCAGACAGGGGTGCCCATTATCCCCCCTTCTATTCGCAATGTGTATAGAGCCCTTGGCAGCACAGATTAGAAATAATCCAGATGTGGGAGGCATAGAGACGGGCACACAAACGCATAAGATAGCTCTTTACGCAGACGATGTCTTGCTCACAATCTCAAGGCCGCTTACTTCCTTGCCGAACCTATTCAACTTGCTAGGGAAATTTAATGATATATCAGGCTTTAAGATCAACCAATCTAAGTCTGAAGCCCTGAATATAAGCCTCCCGAAAGAGACAGAAAAGTTAATACAGCTCAATTTCAACTTTAATTGGCCGAAAAAAGGGGTGAAATACCTAGGGGTTATAATCCCCAAAGATTACAATAGTATCTACCAGGCGAACTTCCCCAAACTGATCCGCGATCTGAAGGAAGAGCTGAGAAAGTGGGCATCTTTTAAAATCTCATGGATCGGACGGATACATAGTATAAAGATGAATCTCCTCCCACGTATACTATATTTGTTCCAGACATTACCGGTGCCACTCAGACTGACGGATATACTCTCACTTCAGTCTGCTATATCCAAATTCATATGGGAAGGAAAAAAACCGAGAGTAAAGGGTATGATTCTAAAGAAGCCAACATTGGAAGGGGGCCTGGCGGTACCTTGTCTGTTATCTTATTACAAAGCGGCACAATTAAGCCAAATCTCCCAATGGCATGTAAACCCGGATTCGAAAAGGTGGGTTGCATTGGAAAGTGAAGCTTGCTCCCAAATCGAGTTAAAAAGCTTGATATGGTTACCCAAAACAGCCTTGAAGCTGCTGAATAAGCCGCTGGCCTCAGTGGCGAACTCGCTGGCTATCTGGGAGGCCAATAAAAGTAAATGTAATCTGCTATCTAAAGGATCTCTGATGACTCCACTGTGGGGCAACCCAGATTTTGCTCCAGGCCTGTACAGAAAGGAATTTTCAATTTGGAAGCAATTAAGCATACATAGACTCCGAGATCTAGAGGGGAGCAAATATATGAAGCCCTTTGCACAAATTAGAGAGGAATCAAACGTCCCCCCCTCAGAAATATTTAGATTTCTCCAACTGCGAGCATTTTACATTAGCGTTACCCCACGACCCCCACTAACCAAGTTTGAAAAGCTCTGTCTAGTTGAGACGGATACCAGGGGACTCATATCGCTGTTGTACAAAGAGGTGATCGGTTCAGGAGTACAAGCTGATCACAAACTGAGGTACATGGATCAGTGGGAGAGAGATCTGGGTGAAGTCCTAGAGACTGAAGAGTGGAATAGAATAATTATGGCATCTGCCAAGAGCTCTATATGCACAACTTTAAGGGAAAACGCATATAAAGTTTTAATGCGATGGTATCACACTCCCTTGAAATTATCTAAATTCATACCAGGGTACTCCCCCCTGTGCCCTAGGCAGTGCGGTGCAACGGCTGATTTGCTACATATGCTGTGGTCTTGCCCGAGGATTAAACCGCTTTGGCGAAAAATCAGAGATTGGCTTGAGAAGATTTTAAATCTTAAAATTTCCTTGGACCCGTGGCGGTTTCTGCTGAACAGACCGTCCTTGGGGTGGACTAAATCAAGTAATAAACTAGTTGCTTATTTCGCAACAGCTACTCGGTGCGAGATCGCAGCACTATGGAAGCAACCCGAAATTCCCCTAATTCCCAAGATTCGGAACAGAATTTGGTTTGTATGCCAGATGGAGAAATTAACAAGTCTAGTTAATGACACTAGCGAAATTTATCTAAAAACCTGGACACCTTGGTTGGACCAGAGGGACATCCCGGGAGTAGGAAGAGATACTATCCTGCTTTGATAGTAATAGATGCGTTTTCCCTTGAATAACGCTAAGCGTAGGAATCACGCAGAACACATAGTGCCAAGAACACCCTCGGCAGGCTCGCGAAGTGGGTACACTGGCGACACATTTTATTCGAGCTCGGCTAGTCCCACGAATTCGGGTATACCCGGGTGTATTGAGGTTTGTGACTGTTTTCTGCCCGAGTGCATTGAGTTATTTTCCAGCAGGGATTGAAGCATTTTATTCCCGCTGGCTGCAATACTGCACAGTACATATATATATACTGCATTACAATTCATGAATTTATGCCATCTGGTAGACACGCGAAGCATTGCAGCCTATTAAATCCTAATCATTATCATTTAACAGATCAGCCGCCCGTCAGCCAGGCATGAACCCAGGCTGGGAAGGCAAATGCAACGGGGCTTGTCAGAGGTGAGGAGCGGCGCATTCCAGGTATCTGCCAGGTACATACCGGGTATTTGCTCGAATAAAGTGTGTCGGTGCAGTATCTAAGACTTCGAGTGGATAGGTTCCCCTGGAGGTGCTATGGATATAACAACCTTTAGGAGTTGAAACTCCACGATTCTATTAGTCCTAGCGGGATTGACTCCAGCACCACACCACCCTCCCCCCCCTTCCCTATCCCCTCTCTCCCCTACACCCCCCCCCCTTTTTATTTTATTTTTATTTTTCTGTTAGCTGTATCCCGATACCTGTTTGTGAGAAATGTCAGTTTGTAACACAATTTCTTTGTACAATGTATAGTGAAGATTTTGTTGTACATGTTCTTTGCTGAAAAACTCAATAAAACCAAAGTTAAAAAAAAAAAATGAATATCTTACCTAGATTATTGTACGTCTTTCAAACTCTCCCAGTAAAGATTTGCCAGAAGGACCTAAATAATATTCAAAAAAAAATTCTGAAATTTGTATGGCAAAATAGACGTCCTAGAGTACGCAAAGATATCCTTTATAAACCAAGCAAAGTCAGAAGGAGGCTTAGTCCTTCCGAACCTACAAAAGTACTACAGAGCTGCACAACTAGGGCAACTAGTTAGTTGGCATTCAAACCCAGCCGAAAAAAGATGTGTCGAACTAGAAGAATTGATCTGCTCCCCATTTGAAATTAAGAATCTCCTCTGGCTTAATAGAAAATCTAGACCAGCTGAGGTTTACACAAACCCGGTGTTATCTTTTGCATGTAATCTTTGGGACTCCCTTAAAGTAAGGTTCCAACTGACTGGTACCCCATCCCCCATGCAACCCCTGTCTTCAGATCCCTCCCTCTCTTTTTACACTAATAACCAAAAATCTAATCTTTGGGTCCAAAAAGGACTCTCAAGAGTTAATGATATTCTCATAAGGGGAAAAGTCCCTTCATTCACCTCGTTACACACGAGCCACGACATTCCCTCCTCTGAATTTTTCAGATTCCTCCAAGTTAGGCACTATATCCAATCCATATACAAGCCAGACCAACCACACGTGTTAACCTTATACGAAGACTGGTGTCTATGAAGGGCATTACTTCCAAGCTATACCATAGTTTGACTCCCGTCAAAAATAGCCAAACTCCTGACAAATATATGGTGTCCTGGGAGGAGGAGTTGCCAATTTGGACCTTGATGTCTGGAAAGATGTTTGGGAAGCTGCCTCCAAAACTTCTTCCTGTGTGTTGTGATTAAGGGGAATATTTACAAGTTATTATTTAGATGGTATATGACTCCTAGGTTGAACTCCTTTCTCCCAGGTGTCTCTCCTTTATGTTGTCGTGGTTGTGGTGAAATGGGGAATATACTGCATATATTTTGGTTGTGTCCAAAAATTCAGCAAACATGGAGTGAATTGTTTGCTCTAATACACAGGATTTTGGTAATCACTGTCCCCCAGGACCCAATACATATAGTCAGTGTTCGACAATGCTATACATTTACACGCCCGGGGCGAGGGGATTTAACCTCCGGGCGAGTAAATATTGGCCCAAGCAGCATACGTGTTTTTTTAAATTTCACGCTGAAATTTTCCCTGGTCGTGCTGAAAAATAAAATAAAAAAACTCCCCCT